>NC_036847.1:4012248-4017025 GCF_002910315.2 Salvelinus sp. IW2-2015
AATATTTATCGAACAAAAAAAACATTTATTGTGTAACTGGGAGTCCGTGAGTGCAAACATCCGAAGATTATCAAAGGTAAGCGATTAATTTATTGCTTTTCTGACTTTCGTGACCATGCTAATTTGGGGCTAGCTGTTCTAGCATTGATTGATACACTCACAAAAGCTTGGATTGCTTTCGCTGCAAAGCATATTTTCTAAATCTGACACGATAGGTGGATTAACAACAAGCTAAGCTGTGTTTTGGTATATTTCACTTGTGATTGCATGATTATAAATATTTTTTGTAATATTTTGCGCCCTGCAATTCAGCGGTTGTTTAGGAAAATGATCCCGCTAAAGGGATCCGTAGCGCAGAGAAGTTAAAAGTACATTTGTGGAATTTCTTTCYTTCTTAATGCGTTTGAGCCAATCAGTTGTGTTATGACAAGGTAGGGTTGGTATACAGAAGATAKCCCTATTTGGTAAAAGACCAAGTCCATATCATGGTAAGAACAGCTCAAATAAGCAAAGAGAAACGACAGTCCATCATTGCTTTAAGACATGAAGGTCAGTCAATCCGGAAAATTTCAAGAACTTTGAAAGTTTCTTCAAGTGCAGTCGCAAAAACCATCAAGCATAGAGGAGGAGGTGTTAAGGTGTGGGGGTGCTTTGCTGGTGACACTGTCTGTAATTTATTTAGAAATCAAGGCACACTTAACCAGCATGGCTACCACAGCATTCTGCAGCGATACGCCATCCCATCTGGTTTGGGCTTCTTGGGACTATCATTTGTTTTTCAACAGGACAATGACCCAACACACCTCCAGGCTGTGTAAGGGATATTTTCCAAGAAGGAGAGAGTGATGGAGTCCTGATTCAGATGACCTGGCCTCCACAATCCCCTGACCAAATTGAGATGGTATGTGATGAGTCGGACCGCAGAGAGAATTACAAGCAGCAAACAAGTGCTAAGCATATGTGGGAACTCATATGAGAAAATGTGTTCAAAGCTGTCATCAAGGCAAAGGGTGGAGAATCTGAAATATAAAATATATTTTGGTTTGTTTAACACTTTTTTGGTTACTTCATGATTTATATATGTGTTATTTCATAGTTTTGACATCCTCACTATTATTCTATAATGTAGAAAATTGTAAAAATAGTTTTTTTTATAAAGATATCACGTAGTAGAACTGCGTAAGTGATGCTCTCCACTTTCTGGAGGACCGAGTTTTGAAATCAGTGGAATTACAGTATGATAGCTAAGGAGATGGAGAAAATTCKGGCGTTTGATTGCAAATATGCAGAAAAGAGAACATATAAAACGCCTGTGTCTGGATTACATCTTCAAACTGAGGGCAACCATGGCATCCGTGACAGAGAGGGAGAAGCGTSCATCCATGTATATGGGTAAGAGATTCTAGCTAGCTACATTTCTAGATATTACACATTTCAAATTTTGTCAGAAAGTCTTTTCATTTCAAGTTAAAGTGTACTGTTAAATAGCTAGCTAACGCTAGCTGGCTAGCTAGCTAACGTTRCGTGTATGATCTGTGTAGTTATAGTATTCGTATCTCAGAGCCATTTGCATTGCTAGTTATAGCCTTGTTAGCTAGCTAACATTGAACCCTGGTTGGTTAGCTTCCTGCAGATTCATGCAAGGTAGTAACGTTGTGAGTTGGGATTATGGTTCATTGTTTAGCCAGCAAGCTACATGTCTAAACGAAAAACTCCACTATGCAAGTAACCATTTCAATAGAATGTTCATGATGTCACTGCGACAACTGTCGATAGATGTAGCTGGTAAAATCTCTCTGGCTATCTACTTCGATTTCAGAGCACTCTCATCTGAGTGTGCCMGAGTGCAGAATAACTAACGAATTTACGAACGCTCAACACCCGTTGAATATGGCCGGTGTCAGTAAACGTTGGCAAATGAACGTAATTAAATTGTTGCCTGCAGCACAGTCGCAGTCACCAGCGCTCTGGATAACATAAAAACAGCCTAACCAGGTCTGCTAGGGCGAGTAAAATGGTCAGAGTGAGCTGTTCTCTCATTATGGTATGGAAGTAGCTAGCAAGCTAGCCAACGTTAGCCAGTTAGCCAGCTTCGAGAGTGAAACGCTCTGAATTTAMGAACAGACAACGCTCTGAGTTTAACCTCTTGACGCTAGGGGTCAGATTTTTWWTTTTTTTCAATAACGTTCCCAAGGTAAACGGACTATTTCTCAGGTCCAGATCGTAGAATATGCATATMATTTACAGATTAGGATAGAAAACACTCCAACGTTTCCAAAACTGTCAAAATATTGTCTGTGAGTATAACAAAACAGATTTTGCAGGCGAAAACCTGAGGAAATCTAACCCGGAAGTGATTTTTTATTTTTATTATCTGTGTTTCATTTCCCGTCTTTCAACAATTTCAAGGGGTATCAACCAGATTCCTTTTCCAATGGCTTCCTCAGGCTGCAACCAGGCTTTAGACATATTTTTCAAAATAAAAGCCTGAAACTGAGCAAGATTTTTCAAAACTAGTCAGGTGTCCTTTGATTAGTTCCTGCGAGCGAGAGGGGTAGCTCTCCATTTTCTTTCTCTCTTTTATTGAATAGGTTACGGTCCGGTTGAAATATTATCGATTATGTATGTTAAAAACAACCTGAGGATTGATTATAAAAAACATTTGACATGTTTCTACGAACATTACGGATACTTTTTGGAATTTTCATCGAACGGAACGAGGCTGTGGTTTTCTTAACATAACGCGCAACCCAAACATTTTTTTGTTATAAAAGTAATATTTATCGAACAAAAATAACATTTATTGTGTAACTGGGAGTCTCGTGAGTGCAAACATCCGAAGAWTATCAAAGGTAAGCGATTAATTTTATTGCTTTTCTGACTTTCGTGACCATGCTAATTTGGGGCTAGCTGTTCTATCATTGATTGATACACTCGCAAAAGCTTGGATTGCTTTCGCTGTAAAGCATATTTTCAAAATATGACACGATAGGTGGATTAACAACAAGCTAARCTGTGTTTTGGTATATTTCACTTGTGATTGCATGATAATAAATATTTTTAGTAATATTTTGCGCMCTGCAATTCAGCGGTTGTTTAGGAAAATGATCCCGCTAAAGGGATCCGTAGCGCAGAGAAGTTAAGAACGTCCAGAGCACACATGGCATTCCAGATTAAATTTATGAACACACCCGTAGTGTTAGCCAGACTTTAGTCWTGAAATCTTTGGTTGTTTAGTACATAGCCTCACATGTGAATCCTTAAAGAGATGGGTGGGGCTAAGGCTTTAGAGGGTTGAATGATGCTGAATGTGTGTATTCAAATAAGARCTCTCCAGTAGGTGTACCAAAACATTCAAGGGACATTTTCTCAAAAGTGAGGTTACAAGTTTATCAACTTTCAAAGCAGAATTACTTTCCCATTGTTCCTCAACTGYAGTGTATGACATACCATTTTCTAGTTCTGAGTCTCTACTTTTATCCAATGYAAAAAATACAATTTMAAATGTTGCTACATAAGACCGAATCGAACCAGCCAGTCACAAATGTGCAAACATTTGTTTTACCTAAAAAAAACTGTTTTCGCTTTGTCATTATCAGGTATTGTTTGTAGATTGATGAGGGGAAAAAAGTATTTCAKCAATTTAAGAATAAGGCTGTAAYGTAACAAAACGTGGAAAAAAGTCAAGGGGTTTGAATACTTTCTGAATGGACTGTATGAATAATTTAAAACATGACAAAATCCTCTTACTGCTGGACGTAGCAGGAACTACCCTATGTGAGTATTGGGAATATAAATGAATACATGTACTGTAGATATAAACATAGCCCATACATTTTGATGTAATTGTTTGATGTACAGTATCATCTATCCAATAGTTCTCTGCTCCCTCCATTAAAGTAGCTAGCATGGGTAGTAATCCCTTGTTCTATTCTACCGAGATGTTGGCGAGCAGGTACATACATGTATGTGTTAGCATTGGTCCTGTCCCCTATCAGGGGCATTAAGAGCTGCTCATCTTCTCTCATGGTGGTGGATGTATCTAATTGGCCTGGGGTGGCTTAGAGAGTGTGGAGGAGAAGAAGCACTACTGACAGACTGGGCACTGAACTCTGTGAAAACACTGATAACGCACACCTACACACCCCCACACCCTCACTGCAGCTAGAGAGAGAGAGAGAAAGAGATAGCGAGAAGGAGAGAGAGGGAGCTTTCAATCTCCTCGGCGTTCCCTCTGCCCATGTCTCTCTCTCATGCCTGCTCTGCATGGAAACATTGAGACAAGAAACCATCATCCTGAAAACCTACAGGAGAAAAAAGATCTAATCCTGAGTGAATCTGTTCTTGCCTCACGGAGAGCAGCGGAGAAGTGCGTTTATTCCCCGCAGGAAATTACTGTTTGATTTCCTACCTGTCGGGATGATAGAATTCAGGAAGGGGGGGATGGTGAGTGAAATATCTATGATTTAAGTCTGAGAGCTTCTGTTTGCTCAGGAGCAGACAAGGCTTCATTGAAGGGAGAGCAGTACTATGACAATGCCACTGAAGGGATAGAGCGGTACTATGATAATGTCACTGAAGGGATAGAGCGGTACTATGATAATGTCACTGAAGGGATAGAGCAGTACTATGACAATGTCACTGAAGGGATAGAGCAGTACTATGATAATGTCACTGAAGGGATAGCACAGTAATATGATAATGTCACTGAAGGGATAGAGCAGTACTATGATAATGTCACTGAAGGGATAGAGCAGTACTATGATAATGTCACTGA
>NC_036847.1:4017050-4018292 GCF_002910315.2 Salvelinus sp. IW2-2015
TCACTGACGGGATAGAGCAGTACTATGAGTAATGTCACTGAAGGGATAAAGCAGTACTATGACAATGTCACTGAAGGGAGAGCAGTACTATGATATGTCACTAAGGGATAGAGCAGTACTATGATAATGTCACTGAAGGGATAGAGCAGTATTATGATAATGTCACTGAGGGATAGAGCGTACTATGATAATGTCACTGAAGGGATATAGCAGTACTATATAATGTCACTGAAGGGTAAGAGCGAGCATATGATAAATGTCACTGAAGGGATAGAATAGTTCGAATGTCACTGATGGGATAGAGCAGTACTATGATAATGTCACTGAAGGGATAGAGCGAGTACTATGATAATGTCACTGTAAGGGATAGAAGGGTACTATGATAATGTCACTGAAGGGATAAGAGCGGTACTTATGCATATGTCACTGAAGGATAGAGCAGTACTATGATATGTCACTGAAGGATAGAGCAGTACTTGATAATGTACTGAGGGATAGAGCAGTACTTATGATAATGTCACTGAAGGATAGAGAGTACTATGATAATGTCACTGAAGGGATAGAGCAGTATATGATAATGTCACGAAGGGATAGAGCGTACTATGATAATGTACTGAAGGGATAGAGCAGTACTATGATAATGTCACTGAAGGTAGAGCAGTACTATGATAATGTCACTGAAGGTGAGTAGCAGTACTATGATAATGTCACTGAAGGGATAGAGCAGTACTATGATAATGTCACTGAAGGATAGACAGTAATATGTAATGTCACTGAAGGGATAGCAGCAGTACTTGATAATGTCACTGAAGGGATAGAGCAGTACTATGAAATGTCACTGAAGGATAGAGCAGTACTATGTAATGTCACTGAAGGGATAACAGTACTATGATAATGTCACTGAAGGATAGAGCACGTACTATGATAATGTCACTTGAAAGGATAGAGCAGTACTATGTCATTGCACTGGAAGGGATAGACCAGTACTATGATAATGTCACTGAAGGGATAGAGCAGTACTATGATAATGTCACTGAAGGGATGCGCAGTACTATGATAATGTCACTGAAGAGAGCAATCTATGATATGCCACTGAAGGGATAGAGCAGTACTCACTGAAGGGATAGAGCAGTACTATGATAATGTCACTGAAGGGATAGAGCAGTACTATGATAATGTCACTGAAAAGATAGAGCAGTACTATGATAATGTCACTGAAGGGATAGAGCAGTACTATGATAA
>NC_036847.1:4018317-4071419 GCF_002910315.2 Salvelinus sp. IW2-2015
TAGTAAGAAGCGTTACTTATGATAATGTCACTGAAGGATAGAGCGACGGAGTACTATAGTGAATGTCACTGAAGGGATAGAGCAGTACTATGAAATGTCACTGAAGGATAGAGCAGTACTATGATAATGTCACTGAAGGGATAGAGCAGTACTATGATAATGTCACTGAAATAGAGCAGTACTATGATAATGTCACTGACGGATAGAGCATACTATATAATGTCACTGACGGATAGTAGCAAGCATACTATGATAATGTCACTGAAGGGATAAAGCAGTACTATGATAATGTCACTGAGAGGATAGAGCCATGTACGATATACAATGCACTGAAGGATAAGAAATAATATGTAAGTCACTGAAGGAATGAGCAGTACTATACAATGTCACTGAATGATGAGCAGTACTATGGTAATGTCACTGAAGGGATATACCAGTACTATGATAATGCCACTGAATGGATAGAGCAGCAGTACTATTGGTAATGCCACTGAAGGATATACCAGTACTATATAATGTCACTGAATGGATAGAGCAGGTACTATTGATAATGTCACTGAAGGGATAGAGGCATACTATGAAATGTCACGAAGGATAGACAGTACTATGATAATGTCACTGAAGGGATAGAGCATACTATGATAATTCACTGAAGGATAGAGCATACTATCATAATGTCACTGAGATAAGCAGTACATGATAATGTCACTGAAGAAGGCATAAGCAACTATGATAATGTCACTGAAGGATTAGAGCAGTACTATGATAATGTCACTGAAAAGATAGACAGCAGTACTATGATAATGTCACTGAAGGAGTATGAGCAGTACTATGATAATTCACTGAAGGAGATAGAACAGTACTATGATAATGTCACTGAAAAGATAGCAGCTACTATGATTAATGTCCACTAAGGGACTAGAGAAGTCACTAATGTGATAGGGAGACGTCCACTGAAAGAAAAATAAAAAGGCCAGTATGTCACTGAAGGGAAGAGGCAGTTACTATGCAAAATGACCACTGAAGGGATAGAGCAGTACTATGATAATGTCACTGAAAAGATAGAGCAGTACTATGATAATGTCACTGAAGGGATAGAGCAGTACTATGATAAATGTAGAGTTGCAAATGTGTTCACAACTGCATACTCAACATTGTAATCATGTATGGACACACACAGATGAACCCCTACATAAATCATGAAGCAGAAACGTCTTGTTCCTCCCTCCAGAAGTCCTCTTATATTAATGGGCATAAAAGGACTGCGTTCCCATAGTGACTCCCTTGGGGACGATTAGGACATCATTTCTCTGAGACAGATACTGCGTGAGACGCGCCCGCCGTCTCCAGAGCATTGGGCCGTGCAGTGCAGGAGTGGAGAGGGGGATGAGAGAGATAGAGAGGATAGGGAGGAGAGGAGGGACCCTGTCCCCCTCTCTCAGGTGGGAATAGGGGAGGGGGGAATAACATAAATAAATCTAAAGCTACGTATATCACACAGATCTCGACTCCCTCAGCTAGCTCCTTCCTGACTGTCACAAACAAGCCTTAAAGAGACACGTGAAAGATGATAAAAACCAGACAGGAACCAGGGATAATGGAAAATAGAATGAGTGTGTGAGTGGGGGATGGAAAGAGAAAGAGAGAGAGAGAGAGAGAGAGAGAGAAAGTGAGGAAAGCGTGATCCTCTTTAGCATAGCGTTTAAGCTTTAAGCTCTCTCTGACTGTGTGAGATGMACTCACCCAGGTCTACTGTACCCCAGGAATMAAKTYGACATWCAAAWSAACACACACACACACACACACACACACACACACACACACACACACACACACACACAGAGAGTCGTCAGTCTAATTGCCTGAGCTCTGTCATCTTTACCATCAATGCTATGCTAATGCCACACCCGGCTATGCTGCTTATGGGCCAACATGCACGTCAACCGCTAGCTCCTAATGAGCATTCTGCTTCCATTTAGAGGGCCAGCATTTCCGCAGTGCGTACAGACAATATGCATATTGAGCTGAGCTGCTTTGTATTGCATTGCATTGCGTGCAGCTGTGACAATGCCTTCCTGCGCTGCCTGTCTCCAACTTTACTGGGCTCAGCTCTGCTTACTTTTCATGGGCATGTAGGAATTATAGATTGTCAAGAGCTGATTTCTGTTTGGAATTATTCTAGCCCAGAATAATCAGTCTGATTGTGAAACCACCTTCCCACACCGATGATGAGCCTCAGGGGTTAATGAGCTGGTTGGAAGCTCATGTAAGTCCTCACTTTTGTTTCTGCTGAGAGTGGAAATGCATGTTGAAGTGTTGAGGAGGACGGTGGGTGTGTTCAGATATTTGTTAGAAAACAATAACGATTAAAAGTGTTGATCGAGAGTGAATTCTCCCGAGGTCTCCTTCCTACCCTCCCTTTCACTCTACATTTCATGAACACATCTCAGGAGACAAAGGGCAGTACAGTAGCACTGTGCTGCCCTTTCCTCATCCTCTCCCCTCTTCCCYCATCCGATCCACCCAAAATGTGCTTCACCTGTCAACCCATCAATCCCCTTTCYCCTTCTTATGTTTCCCCTGCCTAACCTTTGACCTCCCTCAGTGCTTCTTGTTCATAAAAAAAAAAACACGTCTTCACCTCACCCCTCCTCCATCTCCTCCGACGTACACAGTGATCCTCCCCTACCTGCACCTGTCAGATGRTAGTTTACCTTGGCTGGTGCTTCTCTCTCTCTCCTCTCTCTGATGAAAACATGATCCCCCACCTTGGAAGAACCMTTTTAGCTGAATCCCCAGTAAAACCCAGGGGAACACGGGAAACCACTGGATCCTGGAGGAGCTCTGTCTGTCTACCTCCAGATCCCTCTCCCTGGGATCACCCCCCCACCAGGGAAGGAGGATAAATCCTTGAAATATTAGGATGTTAGGAGGAGGCAGGCAGGGAACGCCGTGGGGCCTGGAGTGGAGAATGTTCTGGGTGACAGCCGGATACGTCCCAAATTGCACCCTATTCCCTAAATAGTGCATTCGTTTTGACCAGAGCCCTTTGAGCCGTCATTCGGATGGGACGTTAAACGGGCGTCCTGCCTCTCTGTGGTCGCTAAGGATCCCATGGCACTTATCGTAAGAGTAGGGGTGTTAACCCGGTGTCCTGGCTAAATTCCCAATCTGGCCCTCATACCATCATGGCCGTCTAATCATCCCCAGCTTCCAATTGGCTCATTCATCCCCCCTCCTCTTCCCTGTAACTATTCCCCAGGTCGTTGCTGTGGATGAGAATGTGTTCTCAGTCAAATTGCTTGGTTGAAATAAGGGAGGAGAAAAAAAAAAGTGATTTAAAAAGCAATTTGAAAGGTTACAGGGAACAGGGTGTCATTTGTGACGTAGACTCTGTGTAGGAATGTCCATTACCATGGTTGACTGGTGCGATATGCTAATATCACGTCTCATATGCACAGTACATGCACAGTGGCTTACTGAACATGCAATTGTTCATGTGACTGGATTATAAAACAGTTGAGTAACTATAATGTGAAGATGAAGAAAGTAAGAAATGTCGGAGTAGAGCTTGAAGGGGAGAATGCTGTTAACAGCGAGTTTTTCTTCCAGGCYCAGGTCTCCTGTTCTGCTATGCAATGTTCCAGACCCCAATTTTCTTACCCGGACCCGGGCTCATTTTCCCTGTGCTCGCTGGTGTCGGGGAACAAGTGGGATWTGCATCGTAAATTTGGTAATAAAACTCCTGGACTGAATCAGAATCAGCTCCTCAGCCGAAAACGAAAGAAGCAGCTTGGGAGAGAAAAGMGACACCGCTTTTCCCAGCAGCTGCAGACTGTCAGAAGGAAAACTATACATCTATGTTTCTTTCTTGTTTGTTTGTTTGTTTGCCATACAGTGTTTGTTTGTGTGTGCTTCTTCTTCTTTGTTGGTTCTCTCCTGAAGAGACTCCAGACCTATCCATCTGCCTGTGTTACCGTGGTGACATCCCTTTGAGCGGCTGACGAGGCAGCGTTAGAGAACGCAACAACCGGAGAAGCAAAATGCCAGCCTAATTAGCGTGACTGCGGAGCCGGCGGAGGGTGAAGCTCGTTATGGGCACAGCTCGCTATGATGTGTCTGCGCATGAATATGCACATTTTACATCAGAGAAAAAAAAGCAAGCACTTCTAGTAGTTCAAGGTAACCAACTAACATGCCGGATGGTGTTGATTGGGTCATTTGGTAAAAAGTTTGCAAGACTCCATGTGTGAATTTTGTTTCTGTGCATGACTTTCTTTGTTATCTAGGTGTGGATGTGCAGTGTGTGTGAGCGTGTGAGGGTGAGATGATGCTTGAACACGTCTGCTCTCCATGCTTCTCACATACACTCTCCCAGGATACAGCCTGTGGACTCCAAAGTAGAAATTGAAGTATCCATCAACCATCTTCCGTTCCTCTGCCTYCCTCTCCTCTCCAGCCTACCCTCCCACGACCCTCCCGCTGGGCCAATCCAAGCTAGCCCGGACTGGCTTCCGAGCCAGGCCCACACTGGAGCCTCCCCGCTGGGTGCAATATGGCACCCACMTCCCCTGCACTACCAGCACGCTGGGGCTGCCCCTTCGACTGTGGCGTCCCCCAGCCCTAAGCAGACAGAGACTTATGGCAGCTCTAACTCACTCGGGGCGGGCAGGGATAGAGGGAGACATGGAGCGATAGGGAGCGGAGGGGGGGGGGGGGGACATGTTGTTCAAACATGAACAAGAGTCATTAGCCTCAAGGGATTGGCTCTGTTCCCACCACTGACATCATCAGTGGCGGAAGAGACAACAACGAAACAAGATCAACAACGGCAGTAAGGTGAACGTCGAAGTAACATCTCCCACCCGGGAGACAATGGCCCAATCGAAGGTCTACGCCTTCATGTCCGCACTTTCGACAGCCTCCCTGTCTGACGTTGACGTTGAGACAATAGGCCTGATGAGTTGTAGTTTTGTCTTTGTGAAGTCAATTACACTGAGTGTGCCAGCCCTCTCGCCTCAAAACTCTCATTGCCGTCTGCCCGTCGCAATCACCAACCGCTACCCCATGGTGGGAGGAACACAGAACAGCAAATKAACTTTTGGCCCGGCCACAAAAAACCTCTTAATGTTCACCGCATTTAATTGGCAAGTTGAAACTTGGGAGAGCGGGATTCAGTAAGAGAGATTTGTGATCTGTCTCTATCGTTCCGTTTCTTCTTACTTTTCTTTTCTATTATTTGCTGTTTCTGTCGGAGGCAGGCAGAGAGAAATGTTTCCAGGCCCAGACAGGCTTAATGAGGAGGACAGGTAAGTCTGGGAAGGTTGTGTGTGTTTGTGTGTGTACGTGCGTGCTAGGATCTCCGTCCATGTCTGAAACGCTTGAGTCATGAGGTAGCCAAGCTCACAAAGCACACCACGGGTCTCACCCCCCAAAACAGAAACAGTCAGAGTGCAGTCATTTCCCCGGCTRCGGCGGCTCTAACTCCTTAAATCACACAGACGTGGCATCATCTGACAAAGTGGTCTTTGGTGACCCTGTGGAGGGTGGCGTTTAAAAACCTTCCAGTGTCGGACCCTATTATCTGGGTGTGAGGGGGTGGGTTCAGCAGGGTCAGAACTACGCTGACCCCTCTCTCTCTCAGGGCCTCAAATACAGGCTCGAAACAAACAAGCCAAAACAGTCCACACCGCCATCTCTCGTCCTAGGGATCCCGAGGACGGATGAGCAACCGAGCAGCACGGCGAGGGCGCACAGCAGAACAGCGGTAAACAAAACCAGGACGTGTCCACACATCCTAACTCAACCACTACGGCTCCGCCCGCAGAAACAATCTCTCTATGAGCGAGGCAGGCTTCTCTTGGCAAGGGAATAGGTGCGAGACTTGGCTAGGGGCCCACACGTTGGCAGAAGCCAGCGTGCATTTCAATTAAACACTTCCTTCAGCTGCGCCAGAAGGAGGATCTTCCGAGAGGAAGATCGAACCGAAAACAGGTAGAGAGAGAGAGAGCGAAAGAGGGATAGAGAGAGAGAGAGAGAGAGAAATAAAGGGAGAGAGAGAGAGAAACAAACAAATGTAATAATATGATATAGGAATGGAATGCAAGGCAGTATCAGTATGTACTGAAAATAATTGTGGAAGACGTGAGAGAGAGAGTGTGTGTGGTGGTGGTGTGGAGGCTTGTAGATCACTCTGCTCTCTGTGTAAGTTGGCAGGTAAATTAGCATCTTTGGCTAACAGGGCAAGCCCTCCTTTGCCTTCTTTCCCTCCGACAGAGGCAGTTTCTTGACCCCTGCCATATCCCCTGTCGCTCCGTGCCACGGCATTAGCATTTAAACACACAAAGACACTATCACACTTCTATTTATAGACACACACATAAGCGCACACACGCTCCACACACTCTGCTGAACAAACATGTAAACCCAGACGTGAAATGTTATACTCTGCATGTGTTGAATTCCCATTGGAGATAACTTCCCTGTAACTTTCCTTCAGGTTAAATGGATCAGAGCCATTCTTAGATCCTCCAGTGATGTTTCAGGAAGTTGGATAACTCTGAGCAAGACCCAGTCAAAAAAACGACAATCAAAAGTGTCAAACCCAGTGCACGTCTCATCACCAGGATGTGTAGAGCTGTTTACATGTACAGTCATCCAGGAGAGGGCTACACTCTTAGAAGAAAGGTTTTATCGAGAACCTAAAATGGTTCTTTGGCTGTCCCCATAGGAGAACCCTTTGAAGAACCCTTTTTGGTTCCAGGTAGAACCTCTTTGGGTTCCTCGGAGAACCTTTCCACAGAGGGTTCTAAGTGGAACACAAAAGGGTTCTACCTGAAACCACAAAGGGTTCTTCAAAGGGTTTCCCTTTTGGAACCCTTTTTTCCAAAGAGTGTAGATCTCCCCGATACAGCTTGCCAACCTACTAGCCTGCTGCAGTTTCTCCTCTCCTGCTCTGAGCAGGGATCGATAGCGCTCTCTCTCTCTCTCTCTCTCTCTCTCATATCACTTTGTACCCTTGATGCCATGTTGGAATCATCAATTAGAACAGACTGGGGGGCTGGGTGTTCGGCTGAGAGTGGGTGGCGTGTGCGCGTGTGAGAGATTATATATGTGCGTGCCTGCCTGCCTCTCTGTCTGCCTACCTGTGTACTCCTGCATGTTTTTAGTAGCATTAGTATTATCACATATCTGAGTGTCAGTCTGCTAGTTTGCGGGCCGTGTGACTGATTCATCTAATCATTCAACGTTGACAGGCTCCACAGAGCCAACAGAGTAGCAGCATTGATCTCCTTTACAGGGACCCAGGGCCCTGGCTTCATTAGCCCTGTTAGTGCTAAGCTGCTTTACCATGCTCACGCCTAGTTAAGCCCGCACAGTGACACACACACAGATAAACGCAGAGACAAAGGGAGCTAATGAGTCAGTTTGAGGGGAAGTGAAAGAGAAGAGAAGGAAGAGGCTGGCGATAAAGTGTGGGAGGGGGAGGAGGCGATAAAGTGTAGGGGGGGCGAGGAGGCGAATAAGTGCGAGAGGGGAGGAGGGCGAAAAGTGCGAGAGGGGGAGGGGCATAAAGTGCGAGAGGGGGAGGAGGCGATAAAGTGCAGGAAGGAGGCGATAAAGTGCGAGAGGGGAGGAGGCGATACAAGCGGAGAGGGGAGGAGGCGATAAAGTGCGAAGGGGGAGGAGCGATAAAGTGCGAGAGGGGGAGAGGCGATAAAGTGCGAGAGGGGGAGGAGAGCGATAAAGTGCGAGAGGGGGAGGAGGCGATAAAGTGTGAGGGAGAGGCGATAATGTGTGATAGAGGGAGAGGTATAAAGTGTGAGAGAGGGAGGAGGCGATAAAGTGTGAGAGAGGGAGGAGGCGATAAAGTGTGAGAGAGGGAGGCCAAGAGAAAGAGAGAAAGAAGGAGTTTAAAGTGTGAGAGCGGGATAGTGAAGGAGAGAAAGTGACAGAGAGGTATAAAGAGGGCACGGAGCGTGTGAACCTGCAGCTCTCAGAGGCCAGGGAGGGATAAAGCTCTGTGTGCTGTTTGAATGAAGGAGGCTTTCTGCAGCAAAGCGATGAGCAGCAGAATCAATTAACTTGTGTTCTGATTAATGAATTATCACGCTGGTCCATCGGCAGCCTGAGTACTTAGCCCGGCTTCCCCCGTGAGGCTTTGCTGTGCTGGAAAATTAGCTTTGACCTCTGCAGTACACACAGAMACACAAAAATACACACGTGTGGATGCACGGACACCCACACATACATGCACAGTGGGGCAAGGCCTTATGTTCTCCAGAGAGTTCTGTAAATTAAAATGTCTTTAAGTAAGTTATGATGAATAAGGAAATGATTGCACAGCCATTTTGTTGATGGCGATTTGACGTACAGTAATTCCTCTTTCCTGTTCCCCTTTTCCCTCCTTACACCCACTCATCCTCTCCTCCTGCCTCCCTTCTCGCTCTCTCTCCCTCCCTCACCCGCTCCCTCTTTTTCTCCTGCTAGTGTCTGGTTTTGGCTAGTTTAACTACGCCCACAGCTCCCCGAGGATGGGCCATGACGGATGGGCATGCGTGCGATTCTGATGCGATTCGGCCCATTTGATCAATTTATCGCTGTCATTTTGAAAATGAAATTAGAGGAACGTCTCCCAGAGAGTGTTTTTCCAGCACAGGTGCCATAAATATACTTAATTTGGCTCTGAGAAAGGAGGGAGAGAGAGAAAGAGAGCGAGATGGAGTGGGGAGGGAGAGAGGGATACAGAGATAGAGACCGATAGAAAGGGAGAGAAAGATCATTTTTCTGTTGAGATGCTGAGTGTGTCGAGGTGAGCAGAGTTTGGAGGTTGTCTATCACGGTCCTAGGGAAGGAAGTGTAGAGGTCATTCAGCTACTGAAATAGCACACCGCTAGGGTCAGTAGACTTCTGCAAAAAAAGATAGATGGCTATACACTAAGCCATCCAAAATACATGTGTGCTAACCTACCAGATAAACACTGCCATCGGRAAATAGACAGCCGGAGCATCTGAGGGTGCGAGGTTGATGAGTGGTTGACGCTGCCAACACACACATACAAGCGAGAGACAAGGAGAGACGAGAGAGAGAGATACAGTGCCTTGCAAAAGTATTCATCCCCCCTTGGCGTTTAGTTTAGTTGCATTACAACCTGTAATTTAAATTGATTTTTATTTGGATTTTATGTAATGGACATACACAAAATAGTCCAAATTGGTGAAGTGAAATAAAATAAAATAAAATATATTTTTTATAAACGGAAAAGTGGTGCGTGCATATGTATTCACCCCCTTTGCTATGAAGTCCCTAAATAAGATCTGGTGCAACCAATTACCTTCAGAAGTCACATAATTAGTTAAATAAAGTCCACCTGTGTGCAATCTAAATGTCACATGATCTGTCACATGATCTCAGTATATATACACCTGTACTGAAAGGCCTCAGAGTCTGCAACAACACTAAGCAAGGGCCACCACCAAGCAAGTGGCACCATGAAGACCAAGGAGCTCTCCAAACTGGTCAGGGACAAAGTTGTCGAGAAGAACAGATCAGGGTTGGGTTAAAAAGATATCAAAAAATTTGAACATCCCACGGAGCCCCATTAAAGCCATTATTAAATAATTGAAAGAATATGGCACCACAACAAACCTGCCAAGAGAGGGCCGCCCACCAAAACGCACGAAACAGGCAAGGACGGCACTAATCAGAGGCAACAAAGATACCAAAGATAACCCTGAGCTGCAAAGCTTCACTGTGGAGATTGGAGTATCTGTCCATAGGACCACTTTAAGCCATACACTCCACAGAGCTGGGCTTTATGGATGAGTGGCAAGAAAAAAGCCATCGCTTAAAGAAATAAATAAGCAATCACGTTTGGTGTTCGCCAAAAGGCATGTGRGAGACTCCCCAAACATATGGAAGAAGGTACTCTGGTWWGATGAGACTARAATTKAGCTTTTTGGCCATCAACRAAAACGCTATGTCTGGCGCAAACCCAACACCTCWCATCACCCCGRGAAAACCATCCKGCTGATGTTTTTCATCAGCAGGGACTGGGAAACTGGTCAGAATTGAAGGAATGGTGGATGGTGGTACRTACAGGGAAATTCTTGAGGGAAACCTGTTTCATTCTCCAGAGATTTGAGGACAATGACCCTAAGCATACTGCTAAAGAAACACTCGAGTGGTTCAAGGGGAAACATTTAAATGTTTTAGAATGGCCTAGTCAAAGCCCAGACCTCAATCCAATTGAGAATTGGTATGACTTAAAGTTTGCTGTACACCAGCGGAACCCATCCAACTGGAGCAGGAGCAGTTTTGCCTTGAATAATGGGCAAAAAACCCAGTGGCTAGACGTGCCAAGCTTATAGAGACATACCCCAAGAGACTTGTAGCTGTAATTGCTGCAAAAGGTGGCTCTACAAAGTATTGACTTTGGAGAGGTGAATAGTGCACGCTCAAGTTTTCTGTTTTTTTGGTATTATTTCTTGTTTGTTTCACAATAAAACATATTTTGCATCTTCAAAGTGGTAGGCATGTTGTGTAAATCAAATGATACAAACCCCCCCCMAAAAAATCTATTTTAATTCCAGGTTGTAAGGCAACAAAATAGGAAAAATGCCAAGGGGGTGAATACTTTCGGAAGCCACTGTAGAAGAGATAGAAAGCGAGCGATAGAAGATAGATTGTTGTATAGGCACACTGTATTACTTATACAACTAATATAAGTTCCGGAAATGAGACAGGAGTAGAAATTAACATAGGCTTTGTTACTCCCGACTGGCGCAGTGGTCTAAGATACTGCATGTCAGTGCAAGAGGCGTCACTGTAGTCCCTGGTTCGAATCCAGGCTGCATCACATCCAGCCGTGATTGGGAGTCCCATAGGGCGGCGCACAGTTGGCCCAGCGTCGTCTGGGTTTGGCCGGGGTAGGCCGTCATTGTAAATAAGAATGTGTTCTTAACTGACTTGCCAAGTTAAATAAAGGTAACAAAATTCACAGGACAAGACATTCCAAGCATTCCAATGTACGTTAAAAAAAGGGGGCGTTACGGGTGCCCTGAAGGGACAAACCAGAACATCAATACACAACCCCCTTTACTTTTGATGCCTCACAAGGAAAATGTAAATATTCACTGTTTTGCATATTATTTTCTTTACAGTCTTTATCTTTAAATAAACATATTTATTTTGAACATAACAGTTCTCTTAATGTTACAATGGCAGTATTCAGAATAACCTTTCCTGAACTAAGGAAGGGTAGACTACCTCAGTTCCCAGACTTAACCCTGAGGTGTATTCTGCCCCAGTGTCAGAGGTCAGTCTCTGAACTAAATGGTCAACCTGTCAGGGGGTTGTCTTTCTCTTGCAGGGTAATGACGACGTACAAGTGAGTCTACAGTCACATTGTCTCTGAGTCTGAGTGGTGTTGGTGTATGGCCGTACTTGGGTGCAACAGTACCCTGAGTAGGCATTTTCCATAGGTGAGTCTGCTGAGTCTGGAGTATTTTCCATATTTGTAGGTTGCTGCAGTGGATGTTCAGGTGCTGGCACATAATTGTGATAGGTCTCCAGTAGCCACGTGTCTCCTCCAGATGATGTTCKCTGGCGTGTGAACTGTGTAGGACAGAGGGCCTGTTTCTGTGACCACTGCTGCTGGTATCCACTTTGGACCTTTTCAATAGTTCCCGAGCGAGAACTCTCTCTCTCCAGCTCCGACGCTTGAAGCTTCTGTCTTTAGCTTTGTTCGGTCTCTCCACTTCTCTGTTGTGTATGTACGACCCTGTTAAGTCTGGAGGTCTCAGGATGTCGAGTCGTGTGCGAACCCGTCTTTTCACCGTGGCTGACGCGGGTACCACTTT
Organism: Salvelinus sp. IW2-2015; assembly: GCF_002910315.2. Classification (NCBI taxonomy): domain Eukaryota; kingdom Metazoa; phylum Chordata; class Actinopteri; order Salmoniformes; family Salmonidae; genus Salvelinus; species Salvelinus sp. IW2-2015. The sequence goes on from NC_036847.1 coordinate 4,030,180, forward strand.
GGTTGTAGCGTAGGGGAGGATGGTTCTGTAGGTCAACAGGAAGGTGTTTTACGTGCCTGTTGAGGGACCTGTTTCCTTGTGATGATTTTATAGCTTGCTTCATTGTCTGTTTGATTCCATGAATGACCCGGACTCTTCAGACACAAGTTTTGGGGGTCATCGTTGCTAGCGAGTTGCGTTGGCAATCCCAAGCAACCGAAGATTGACCGTAGCTCTTCGATGGTTCTCTCCGCTCTTCATYAATGTGACCTCAGGCCATTTGCTGTCTGGGTCGACTATGACTAAGAACATACAATCCTCYAGTGGGCCTGCATAGTCTATGTGGACTCGCTGCCAAGGCTCCTCTGGGAAGTCCCATGGGTGTAGTGGCGCTAGCTGAGGCATGTTCCGCATCTTCTAACGTGCAGAACACGACTTGGCCTTTTCTCCGACAGCTGTGTCCAAGTCTGGCCACCAAAAGGTAGCTGYGTGCCATCTTCTTCGCACCATGCCACAGTGAACTGAATAGAGTTCAAGCACCTGCTTTCTCAGTGGCCGCGGTRTGCCGATTTGAAAGTCCCGCCATCAAGCATCCAGACTGATCCGTGCGCTCGTTTCTCCTCACCGGGTAAAGCTGTTCCGGCAGTTCTCCTCCCCAGCACGAGGTGACAATGTCCATGACCTCAGACATCACCGGATCAGTGTGGGTAACCTTCTTCACTTGGGCTGACGTAAACTGGGGGCGTTCATCACTTCCTCGAAGTAGAGGATTTCAGCCTGGGAGTGCTCAGTGTGTGCGACAGGTAAGGGAAGCCTTAAGAGTCTGTCTGCATTGCAGTTCTGCTCAGACCTGTACTAGATGTCGTATCGGTGACCAGAAAACATGCGGCTGGCTGCGAGCAACAGAATGTGGTTGAGTGTGGTGGGTGGGGACCAAAGAGTGTGGCGGGTGGGGATCAGCAGTGTGAATCGTCCCCCAAACAGAATCTGTTGGAATTCTTTAACTCTTTTGCAACCATGTGAATTTCCTGCCAGTTTAGTTTGATCCTTTTCCAGCCATGTCCGTCATAGAAAAGCTGGATGGTTGCCTTTCACGAAGTAGAGTGGTAGATTTCCCTTCGGTTTTGTCGCTCTCCACTGTAACAGTCACAATTCCCTCTCACTGGAACAGTGTACATTTTCAGCGTCATCTCCATCGGCTGTGCTGTGAGGTGATGTGGTTTATTCTTGTATACAGCCACAGACAGCATTGACGCGGCTGCTCCAGTGTCCACTTGCCTCCGTACTGCTTTTTCCATCCTGCAGCAGTGTTAGCCATTATCCGTGTTCATTGTCGAACTGGACAAAACAAGCTCCCTCTCTGTGTGCTCCATTTCATGCACTTTCTTTTTCTACCCCCTGAAGTCGCTTTTCTTTCGTTCAGCAATTTTGTTTGATTGTGTCTTAAAAAATTTTTTTTACACTGAACAAAAAGTGTTGGTCCCATGTTTCATGAGCTGAACTATTGACAGAGTATTTGAGTGCGCTGTGTAAATGTTTGAGGGGAGAAAGGGAGTATGTTACAAGAAGGTGTGTGTCTGCATGGGTTAGCATAGCTGTAAAATGCCTAGATGAGTGTGTCGCGCACACACACACACACACACACACACACAGGGTGCGGTGTCTGGCCTTATTTATGTGTCTCTCCTTCAGCAGCCGGCATATGGGATTGTGTCTGTAGAGAGATGATGTACACCACGCTAACCTCTGTTCCCGCTCGACATCCGTCAGACTACACAGCACAGACGCACCACATCCCTTAGCTTTATAGACCCGCCTGACAACACATACACGCACGCGCACACACACACACACGCATAGACTCGCACGCACACGCACACACATACTAAGAAAACCGATGTGTATCTGTGTCTGTCTCCGTGTGTGTACCAAACATGAAGTATGTGTGGGTATGGAGCACATTGCGTAGTTGGTATGGCTATGTATTGTAGATCAAGTGTATTTGAGAGTGTACTTAAAAGTCGGTGCGTGTCACGTTATGTAACTGAGTTGCCCCCCAAAAAATCTTCTCTCCTGCGAAAACAAAGATGCTGTCCCCCCCCCCCCATAGTACACACATAACAATACCGTCATTAAAGGACAAAGTGTGCGAAACAAAGTTTGAACAACGTCAAGTGTATCGACTGTAAAGCGGCACGGCTGATTGTCTATTGTCCTCTCATCCAGTGCAATCACACAGGATACAAGCTTGGGCACACCCTCCGCCATCATCTTCATTACACAGAGTAAAGGGACGAAACGTCCTGATGCATATACCTACACTGTGCTGCCACTAAAAAAGAAGCCCCCCCCCCCCCCCCCCGGACCTGTCCACAATGTCTGCTTCCACCCGGATCATTATCCCCCCCAATCAAAACAGACAGCGCCGGCCCCTCCTCCCTCCACCCGCCAACCGTACCCCACCTCCCAGTTATACATGAGGAACACAATCACTCTCTCCGCCCACCCCCCACACAGTAACATACGCGAGGTTTCAACTGTGCTGTGACTGATGAGATACACAGCGAGAGAGAACATTACAAAAGAGCGTTATGATTCTGAGCGTACCGATGAGTCGGCAGCGACGCACATAGTGTGGATGATGTATTTCTCATGTACTGTATAGAGCGATGCTATTGGCTATATGTGTGGGTGTTTTGGGGGACCATGCTATCCGGGGATGACGCTATTGTACAGAACAGTAACCTTGACTTCGCATCGCTAACACATCAGGCATGAGTGTTGATAAACAGTACTTGAGAACAAACACACAGCTGCTGCCACCCACACACACACACACACACACACACACACACACACACACACACACGGCACATCTCAAACAGCGGAGGGACACAGGTGACTGATTTTGTGTTGCCTTACCTTTCCGCGATGACACGGTGGTATCTGCAGATGAAAGGGAGAGGGGGAAAAAAAGTGTGTTAGGAGTTGACAGGCTGTTGTCTCTGAGACACATCAAATGGCGGAGATGACAGTGGCAGTCGGTGAATGGTTGGGAGGGGAACAAGGTCGTGGCCCAGATGGGGAAACCAACAGGGTGGTCTCTCATCCCAGCCCTCTGACAGCACAAGCACTCCACTTTAACACGCACACACTCAACCACTACTGTTGCCCTTTGAACGGTCTTGAGAGGGAGGGAGCGAAGGACGGAGGGAGCGAAGGAGGGAGGGAGAAAGGTAAAGAGGAAAGGGAGGTAGAGAGAGCGAAAGAGAGAGGAAGACACTGGGGCTAAATAAATTGAGGCCTTGAGAGTGAATAGCAGAGAATGCCTGAAATTCCCAGTCAACTGCGATGCATTATGCAAGTTACCGTGAGTGGAGATTTCTCATAAGTAAAGCAATAACATCTTGGCTCCTTGAGAGACGGCACAATCTGAAAACATTTCAGGATTYTCCCCTGGGCCGAGGGAGGCACTTCGGACCAATAAGGTGGGGAATAATATTTATTTAGGGGGGAGGGTTGTAGAGGCTCTCTCTTCTTATTGGACGGTTCCAAAGTGCCACAACAACAGAGGGAAGAGTAGGAGTGAAAATKGTACATTTAGCTTATTTTTCGCATAAAATATTTACCACAAGTCTGTTTGTAAGCTCCCAAGGTTTCATTTTTATGTGATAGACTTCTCAAGTCGGGAGGACTGCGGAAATAAATAAAGTGTAAAAAAAAAAAAAAACGTGTTTCTGTTGCACTCTCAGTAGTCCAAATCCTTGAACACATTYGTGTACTGGCCGGACGCCCAAGAAGTCCAAACGGCCGCAGACGGGGGAAGCCTRTAATAATTGAATCCGGGTGGAGTTGCGTCGGGTTGGGCTAAAGGAGAGATAATCTACTRCTTTGCCTAATTGCCAGAATAAAGATGGCCTCCATTGTTGCGTTGGCATAGATCAAAGCGGCGCGGCGTGCGATTGGGCATAGGTTTAAGGCTTTAGCTGCTTTTTGTTTGGCGAGGTGTTCTGGGGGATTTGGGCCAATATTCCCCCGCTGGTTATTACACGCGTCTGACTGTCTGTTACGGGTAGCTTCACAGCAGTGAGATGGCCCTAGCTGGACACAGTCACCTTCTTCTAACTGGTACAGTTGGTGTTGGCGTGTTCTGGTGCCATGCCACATTCCATCATGCCAACTCTACCGTCTCCGTTGGAGAAACCGTGCAGCCATGAATGCTGTTGATAAAAGGGTCTACACATAAAACGGTGGTAAATAAAGGCTGAATCTTGTTCACGGAGGACTTGACATGGCCCGACAACATCACCACTCATGTCAACAGGGCGAAACAGCGCCTTTTACTTCTTAAAKGCGGCGAGAGACATTTGGCTCCAAAAACTACCGCTGCACYATCGAGAGCGTCCTGACCGGTTGCATCATGGCCTGTTACGGGAAGTGCTCCGTCCACAACCACGAGGCCCTCCAGCGGGTGGGGAAGACGGCCCAGTACATCACCGAGTCCCACCCATTCAGCAGTGGTGTAAAGAACTTAAGTAAAAATACTTTAAAGGAATACGTCGTTATTTGTACTTTACTATTTACATTTTTGACAACTTTTACTTCACTACATTCCTAAAGTAAATGATGTACTTTTTACTCCATACATTTTCCCTTACACCCAAAAGTACTCGTTACATTTTGATTCACACAATTATCAAGAGAACATCCATGGTCATCTCTACTACTTCTGATCTGGCGGACTCACTAAACACATGCTTCGTTCGTAAATGATCTCTGAGTGTTGGAGTGTGSCCCTGGCTATCTGTACATTTAGAAGCTGTGGCCGTCTGCTTTGCTTAACACAAGGAATTTGAAATGATTTATACCTGCACTTTTGGTACATAAGTATATTTTAGCAATTACATTTACTTTTGATACGTAAGTATTTTTAAAAGCAAATACTTTTTTGACTTTAACTCAAGTAGTATTTTTCTGGGTGACTTTTACTTTTACTCAAGTATGACATTTGGTACTTTTTCCACAACCGCCATTCAGGACATCTACTTGAACGGTGCCTGTGGAAGTACCGCAGCATCAAAAACCCCACACAGCCCAGCCACGAGCTGTTCACTCCCTTACCGCCGGGCAGACGGTATCGGAACATAAGGTCTGATACCAACAGGCTCAGAGACAGTTTCTATCTGCAAGACTTCAGACTGCTGAACACTTGAACTGGACTGACCACCTGCACTGACTCTCCTCACTTAACACACACACCACACACACACACACACACACATCTACACACACATCTACACACACACACTGACATATCTACACACACACACACACTGACATATCTACACACACACACACACACTGACATATCTACACACACGACATATCTACACACACACACACCACACACATACACACCCACAATGACATATATCTACACACACACACACACACACACACACACTGACATATATCTACACACACACACACTGATATATAGCTACACACACACACACACCACACACACACACAAACACACACACCACTGACATATATCTACACACACACACACACACACTTGCTGCTACCAGACTCTTTACTATTGCTAATACTTCTCAATTTATTAAAAACCTTTTCCCCCCAATTCTCCCCTCCCTCCTTCCCTGATACATGTGTAAATATTGAACTATAAATTGTGCCTTCCTGTATTATACWTATGCTAAAATGTTTATTATATTCTACTGAGCCATTTACTTTATGTCCGTATTCTTATATTTTATGATTTCTTATTGTCGTTGCATTGTTGAGAAGGAACCTGCAAGTAAGCATTTAATTGGACAGTGTATACCATGTGTATCCTGTATATACGACTAATACAACTTAAAAATGGTTATATCTCTCCAATCCCTCATTGAAAGTGTCACGCCCTGACCTTAGAGATCCTTTTTRTGTCTCTATTTTGRTTTGGTCAGGGCGTGAGTCGGGGTGGGCATTCTATGTTTTGTGTTTCTATGATTTTCTATTTCAATGTTTTGGCCGGGTATGGTTCTCAATCAGGGACAGCTGTCTATCGTTGTCTCTGATTGAGAACCAYACTTAGGTAKCTCTTTTTTCCACCTGTSTTTGTGGGAAGTTGACTTTGTTTAGGGCACATAGCCTTTAGCTTCACGGTTTGTTTTTGTAGTGTTTATTGTTTTGTTCGGCGTCATTTTTATTAATTAAAGGAAAATGTACACCTTGGTCCTCTTCTTTTAACGGCCGTGACAGAAAGAGAGTGAACTTAACCACTCAGCGATAGAGAGAGAGCGATAGAGAGTGAGAGACAGAGAGCTCTATATCCAAGTAGAAAATACCTTATAAAATATGAATGTAACTCTATCATATTAATGAAAATAGAAGCACAATGTGGACTCTGTTGGTATCTCAACCCGATCGTCCCTCGATTCACTATCTATAATGCATAACCACTATTTGACGCTCCACTTCTGGAAAGTACTCATGCGATCATGTGGMAGAAGTGATATACAGTTTAAAGCCYTCAAACAGTGAGACGGCAGAACTGCAGTCTGTCCTCTACACACATGTACGCGATWTGGAGAGTGAATTACTCGTGAAAACAGGTGCGTTTTTATCATTGTGAATATGTACTCTAAAGTTGCTTCATCCATTTTTGGACCTCTGAATTAATGAAACGTACCCGTTGATTCTTGAAGAATACAACTTATAAATGCCTCGTGAGCCTAGTTCGACAGTCGTAACCCCAKCAGATGTACGCCAATGTTGGTAAACAAAGTCGACGTAAACAAACACGACAGTATACAGCCTCAAAACATGGTTAAAACTATCATGTTGATATCTTGAATGGTCAGTCCTTGCATCCACAGCTCTGTCTATGAATTTAAGAGCGGTTACATTTCTCCAGCCCTACCCCTCAGCTTTTTACAGAAACAGGGGTGAACGAGAACGCTTTGTCATTGTTTCAATGGCAGTGGAGGAGGTGGACAGCTTCAAATTCCTCGGTATCCAAATCACTTAAAATGGTCCTAACACACGCGCACAGTCGTGAAGAATGCGCGACAAAAGACTCCAACCAAGCACACACATACAAGCTGCTGCTACTCTGTTTATCTTGTATCTTGTATCCTGTTGCCTAGTCCCCCTACCCCTATACATATCTACCTCCATCACTCCAGTATCCCTGTCCCCCTACCCCTGTACATATCTACCTCCATCACTCCAGTATCCCTGTTAATATGGTTTTGAAACAGCCATTTTTTTACATTTCCTGTATATTGTATGCTTACTTCCTTATTTCATATTCTTATTTCTGTTTTTTGTTGCTGCAATACATTGTTATTGATTATTGCATTGACGAGTTTTTGAGTTTGCAAGAAAGGCATTTTCACTGTACTTGAAACTTGAAATGTGTGTGTTTTTATCGTTGTGAACGAATGGCTACTTTGACAGCCAGGATAACCAAGATGGGGAAAGAAGGAAGCAATACTGCTGTAATGATAGTGATCTTCCCCAGCAGCAGCTGAAAATTATCTGATGACAAAGCGTAAACGCTTTTCCGTCTTAACACACGTCAATACGTGGCATGAAAAAGCCCTGTGATGGCTTCCTGTGTTCAGATAAATATTGGGCTGTTTGGAAGGTAAAGCTCTTTTCCCCCCTCAGACCATCGATTGGCTGGTTTTCTGCCTGGTCGCTTGGTGGCTTAGATGGATTTGGAGGCTAATATCCAGTGAATATGTGTGTGGGGTTTTGATGCGGCTGCAAGCCCAGTACCACACTCCTGTGGGTTGGGTATTATGTATTCGTCAATACAGTGATCCCAGTCATCCCACTCAGTAGCAGGCTTATGCAAGAACAGCTAACGCCAGGCCCTGAAACGCCCAATAACCTGTCTCAAAAGGAGAGACAGACTGCATGCATGGTAGTGGTGGAAACAAACGTGCAAAATGACAAACATACGCAGCTAACTAAGTTGTAGTTCTCAACCTCTTTTCTTTCTTCTTCTCCGTTTTGTCTTTGTGCGCCTTTTTCTCAGCCAGGACGGGGAGAGAGACAGATACAATAGTATTGAACCTTCACAATATGTATCTTGTTTTTTTTGTGTGTGTGTGTGTGTAATACGACAGTGATAAGACACAGGACGGCGGTCTAACAAAGTGACTGACCTAAAAAGCTAATCGGGCATGGGCTGGAACACTCGTGTTGACATTTTTGCAACACTGATCAGCCATTCGGATCGAGGGGGTTTCGATGCATTTCTTTTCTCAAACAATCGATCCGTTTTAATGGGCTTTATTACGATGAACAACAACAGCGAGGGAGAGAAGAAGAAGGGGAGTAATATTCATTGTCAACCAGGATTACTACTCAGTCATGACCTATATATCCGCTTGCCTTTCTGCCCTGTAGACGACTCCCCAAGGCTGTTGTTGAAATGGCTATTGTTCGTGAACGTAAGATCAGACTCAAGTGGCGTAAAAGTGGCCTCGTGGAAAGAGGGAAACGTCCAAAAACATATATATTTTCTAAATCGTTCCAAAACCCATAGACCAAAACCATGAGGTCTGAATATATATATATATATTTTTTTTTTAACCCCTTTCAAGAGAAACATCCTCTTTCTCTGCCTGGAATGCAACAKGGAGCCGTAGCTGGAAATGTATCAATTTGCAGCAGAGATCAAAAATACGACTTCAGCCACACCCCTGAGTACTCATCTCTCCCAGGCCTTATAATAGTCAGCAGTTTTAGAGAGCTGGGTTGTTGTGATTTCAGGGGTTGCTGGAGGCGTGTACAGACTGACCAGAAGTGAGAAGGTCTTTCCCTCTTTGATAATGATAGTGACAGCAGACAACCATTTTAAGGGGACATAAGCCTCAAAATAGCTTTTTTACAGCTCTGGGTGTGAATCTCCTTCACTCTCTTCTGCCCTCTCTGTTCTTCCCTCAATTCATATTCCTTGCTTTCCCTTTTCTATCCTCTGTCTACATTCTCTCTCTCTTCCGTCTCTGCCTTCTGCTCTCCCCTCTTTCCCTTSTCATGTTCCCTTGCYCCATCTCCCCTATCCTCATCCTTCTCCTGTGCCCTCTCCCCTCCTTGCTCACTCAATTCCCCTCTCCTCTTTCTCCCAAAACCACTTCATAAAAGGGCTGATGGGGCTTCCTGGAGCTTCACAAGAAACACACAGCAGTAGACCTGAAGGTGCACAGTGTGTGTGTAGTGTGTGTGTGTGTGTGTGTGTGTGTGTGTCCAGAGGATAGTGCGTGGTAAATGTACAGTAGCTGCATCCGTCTGAAGCAGGTAAACTTGAGATGCATCCAAACCTTCTTTTGTCTTCCGGGGCATCCCACCAGTTCTTTTACGACATGTTGTAACCAGCTGCTACCATACTAAACCATGAACACGTGACTATTGAAAGGGTCTGCTAGTGTGTTGCTTCTGAAAGACGGTATGTTTAGAGCCATGTTGCTACTGAGGGGGTCCGCCTGGGCTGCTTATACATCAGACAGTGTGAGTGAATTAGAGTGCATTGGAAAACTGTCTCCCATTGACCTCTTTAAGTTGTGGCCTTCTAGGAAGCTGTCCAGGGAATAGCTTTAATTAAAGCCAGAAATTGGGTTCGATTTTATACCCCACCTGAACTGGAGAATCCTCATAGCTAATCACCACTTCATCAAGACAAATGAAAACCATATCGGCCAAGATGAACGCGTGTGTGTGTGTGTGTGTGTGTGTGTGTGTGTGTGTGTGTGTGTGTGTGTGTGTGTGTGTGTGTGTGTGTCAGAGGCATGTACAGTACTGCAGACATAAACAAACACAGCTGTCCTCAGATGATGAAGCACTACAGTGATATATTGAAGCTTTAATGTAATTAGGATAAATTCCTCTACTGTGGCTTGCCCTCACTAAATCACCCCCATTCCACCCGAGTGAACCGGGCCCTGCTGACACCACATCACTCCCAGTTACGAACCCACACATTGACAGATGGTGGCCCCCGGTCACACTTGACCTCTGAACCTGGAAGTTAATGAGTCCAATAGAGCCTGGTGTCGTGGCTGCTCATGTCCGCGATGTAGTCCCATAGGCCGGTCCTGTAAGACCCGGCAGAGGCGTGGTAGGCTTGTTCAGCCAGGTGTCCGTTGGGGGGGGGATCCGCCGCATTACTCCAGTTCATTATGGCTCCATTAGCAAAGGCTTCTGGATTGAGATCTTGGGGATGCTAAATACACCTACGCTTATTCACAGGTGGAAAAAGTGTCGTGTGCGTTTGTGGCACGTCTCTGGAGGCGGGAGACCACTGGCTGGGTGTGTCAAGTCACTATGGTGGGAGGATTCTTTCAACGGGGAGAGTTTTCTGCAAGTGTCCTAGCTATTGTGTAGTCCTGTTGGTATCAAGTCGTCTTCTAAACCTCTTGCGTCGTCTACACCTTTTTTAGTTTTTCACCAGCTCAGCTATATACTTGTCGAGACAGGTTTCTACTCCATGCCAATGAGTTACCTGAGACAGTGTGCTTCTCAAGATAGTAAACACAGGTAATACGTGAACACTTGTATTCTCACTCTGTCTCTCCCTCTCTCTCTCTCTCTCTCTCTCTCTCGTCTCCATGTCGTGCGGTTATTTTAACAAACGTCTTCTCTCTGTGTCTCTGGGTGAGTTAGCAGCGGTAGCCAGCGGGCTTGTTAAGAGAAGGAGGGAGAGGCTGCTGATGTTGGGTCATGATCCCGCATGATGCATGTTGCTCTCCCCCCCCCGCCCCCCCGTCTGCTGAGAGAAAGGTCAGCGCCGCTGTTATTCTCTACAGACGGAGAGCAGGCTGCAGGCGGCCCACGCAAACAGGAAGACGACACCTTTTTTACAGGAAGCTCCAAATTACAGCGCCGAAGACAGTGCACCGCCACAGAGTCCACACTACTTCAGCAGCTTGCACATTCATTATTTTCCCCTCAGTCTTTGCCGAATGGGAGTGTGTGTCAAGAGAAGTGGATGCTATTGGCACGGTACCGGCCGTGCTCTTTGAAAGCACACACAGAGAACCGAGGTAGTCTGGTGCGTTTGAGAGTGARRTGTTCATGGGTGTCAGGCTGTACTTGCCCCTCTATTGTCTAACAAAGCATTAGTGCTCACGGAGAAAATAAAAGTATCACCGACTCCCTTGGAAAGGCTAAAGGAACAACACAACTTGCCACTAAGCAAAAAAATAAATAAATGTATCAAGCGGCTGTAAGTAACAGATGTCTTTTTTTTTATCACATGAGTTTCTTCCTCTCCATCTCTATCCTCCTAAAACACCGGCATACAATTATATAGCATTCGTAAATCAAAACGCTATTAAGCCCATACCTTCCCTCTTTCAAAGAAAGGAAAAGACCAGGAMAGTAGAAAGCTTAGTAGCATAGTAATTAGCAGTGAGTTAGGGGGCTGTGTATCCTGCGCGCCACTCTATATAAAGGCACMGCGCCAGGTAGAGAGGAGAGAGGAGCGCTCTCTCTCTCGTTACGTACTAATGACTTGTCTATTAATGAAAATTGAAAACATTTATTTTGCTAGCGCTCCGGGTTCGACTGGATTAATTACGACTGCGATGGAGGAACGAGAACACAAAGTGCTGCAGCGCTAACCGACTAGTGTGTATCGCGCGCTAGGCAACTGTTCCGGTCTCGCAGGTGGCAACGGGCCCTCTTGAGAGAGCAGAGACTACCTTTGGCAAGCCAAGGGAGCGAAGTCACACAATAGACTCTTCGAGAGAAACAAAAAGTTGGAACCTACTGAATGCGTTCAACCCGAAATGTGTCTTCCGCATTTAACCCAACCCCTCTGAATCAGAGAGGTGCGGGGGGCTGCCTTAATCAATGTCCACGTCATCGGTGCCCGGTGAGCAGTTGTTGTTGGGGGTTAACTGCCTTGCTCAAGGGTGGAAYGGCAGATTGTTCCACCTTGCGGGCTTGGGGATTGAAACCAGCAACCTTTCGGTTATTGACCCAATGCTCTACATGCAAACTGCAAGGGTTATACCTAGAACCAAAAAGGGTTATTCAAACGGGGACAGCCCCAAAAACACTTATGGAACCCTTTTTTCTAAGAGTGTAGGAGGGCCATAGTGGGGAGTACAAATACATAAACACACCCACCAACATATGGAATAAATGTTGTTTTCTGTGTTCAGCCAGCAGTGTTACACAATATGGCAACTACAGTACCTCAACATGTTGATTTAATACAGTGAAACATGGTAGAATAGCTCACAAACATACAAGCACACACACACACACACACACACACACACACATACACACACAGTAACTCACTCCTTCTGTCAGCTGAACACACACACACACACTTTACTGCAGCGATAATTGTGGCGTTTAGGCGTGGATTCCAAACTAATTACATCGCAATGCGCCCAGACACGGAACACCTTTCTATTCTCACCCACAGCTCAGGCTGTCAATATCAATAGCAATCTGTCACTGGTCACGGTCGATAGCAATAAAAATAACAAAGGCGACCCGGACAAATTTAATAGTTATATAAAAACTCCAATAGCTTCAACACAATTAAAGTCCTTTTGGTTCTAGGAGGTGAAGATTTTGATCTGAGGAGATTTCATGTTGGCCAGGGTAGGCTGACAGAGAGAGAGAGAGAGAGAGAGAGAGAGAGAGTGATAGCGCGAGAGAGAGAGAATAAATTGGCTGCATGTTCACAGCATCTTCCCAAATAAATAGCCAATATAAATAAACAAATAGCAGCGTTGTGGGAGTAATCTAATTTCCATCTGCAGATTTTTCCTTCAAATGATGACCAGAGCTATTCTAACACTGTCCTGATTTCCCAGCGGGCTCTCCTTGGAGAGGTCAGACAGACACAGGAGCAGATAGAGAGCGTGTCTCTCACCCACAGCAGATGGTCCTTGATCAGATATTAGAGGCTGGGCAGCCAGGTCATATGGCCGTAGGCACTCTGCCCTGCCTGGGGGGAGAATGACCCCTTCACACACACGCACACACACACGCGCGCGCACACGCGCTCGCACACACAAACGGACACTGATGAGGACGCAGGCATAYACACACTCAAAACACATGCACACACTCACTCGCACACACGGCTCCAGAGCCAGATGGGTGACTATGTGTTCCAGCCAGTATGGTGGGACATTGGAGCAGAGACAGTCTGATGCCCTTCAGCCTATTATCTGTGTGGAGGATGGAGCACGACAAAGAGACACAGACTAAAATATGAGGCCATATTACAGTACTATTCATGGGTTGCACGTTTCCTCATAATATTGTTTTGAATGTCCATTTTGGACTGATGTCCGACTGAGCATTCTACGCAACGCATCATCAATGAGCGCCGATGAAGATCTCATCAAACGTGCATTGGAAATACAATGACATTCTGAAGGACCTTTTGTCATAGATTTTGATTTTGCAGATTGACTTCACTTTAAGATACAAGTATAACGTTAGCTAGCTAGCTAAGATTGAGAGGAAGGCCTTAGCTTAGCCCAGGTTAGCATTGCGCTAGCTTTTTTTTTTTATACAAACTTTGGCTAGCAAATACAACATTGCCTTGTCCAAAGTAAATTGAACGTTGTTTCCTACTAAATATTTGGCTACTTTAGCAATGTCATCACTCTTGACAAAACTGTAGGTAGCCTCATCCAGAATGGCTGGGCTTATCAATATTTTAGGCCCCCAACTAAACATTCATGACAATGGCATGACGCGACCGAGTGACGGAGGGCAGACCGAATACGTACTGCACCTTTAAATACTGCCCTGAAGGCAAACTTCCTGGAAAGAAAGCTGTCCTCTTCTATTTTGGAGGAGGGAAATAATTGTTTTTTTCTTCAAATCAAATATATTCCACGAGAACGATACAGATGAAGCAGAGAGAATGTCAAAGTCTTTTTTTTTTTTTTTTGGCTTTCTCTTTTCAACGAATAATAAATACCAGGAGACTAACCAAATCCTACTTAGCCGAGGCTGAATCATCTAATGGCAGAACTCCCTTCCGCCTCTCGTTATCTCTCTCTCTGCTTCTCTCCGCATGCGACGGGAGAAAGCCGAGAGAATAAACAAGATGCACTTAATTTCATTATTCTCTCCCCTGTGACAAATGCAGATGAAAATGCTAGGCTTCCAATGTGACCTTCACCCACAGCGTCTTCCATCAGTCATCTGCAGCACCCGCTGATCAAAATGGTACCAGCACATCCCCTCCTGCCCCCCCCCCCCCACCCACCTCCTCTGCCATCCTCATATTCTCTCCTACCTCCTCCTACTCCTCCTCCCCCCTATTCACCGACTGCCAACCTTTATGTTCCTACTGTTCTTCCAACTGTGCCAACTACCACAGCAACTGTACCTCTCTCCTCTATATCTTCCTCTCTCTCCTCCGTAGGAGTAGTATTGAAAGTCTGCCAGTCTGTCTGTCTGTCTGTCTGTCTGCCTGTCTGCTGGGTTTAGACTATGACTACATGCTGATTTTATAAGGCCCAGAGGTGTTTTTTTCACATGATTTGTGTTTATTTTTTTCTCTTTATCCCCCTGAATCAGTGGTGATGAGTGACTAAGTTACAGCTAAGCCTTCCGTGATTAGAGCATTGACAAGAAACAATAGTTGAGAGTGCCTACTTTCCCTATTATCATGCCTCTTTTCAAACGGGTCCTGAATCATCTCACCAGCCCAAACCCCCTTAACCTCGTCTGCACGCATGTGATAAATGTAAAACCCTCTCTGTTTCTCTCAAATCAAAATATATTGTCTGACGCGAATACAATAGTTAAGTGTCCACTTTGCTTAATGTTCTGGTTTTAACTCAATAAGCTCTTCATACACCCCCAACCCATTTCCATGTTTCTGATACACAAAAGGCCTCAGTTATCCTCAATCACAGATAGTGTCTGATAGGTAAAGAGTGCTCAGTGCTACAGTATATCATATGCTCCTCAATCATTTTTACATGGACATTTCTGGTAATTAAAAACAAATGCAACAACCCATTGCTGATACATGATCTGAATAAGCCATAAATAGTTACCCGTTATTTTAGTTATCTAATCCATTTCGACAGTTTTTATTGTTATTCTTCCGTTTTTTTATCCTCTTATGTTTGTTGTGTAGTAAATATTTCAGTTTTTGTGTTGAGTCCCATGTCTGAAAATGGATATAAATACACCTTGATTTGAACTGGGAAAATGGCCAACTGGAGCCTATTTCCCTTGGAGAATCTAAGCTTGTCCAATATCTGACCATAAGGAATTGTGAAATAGATGGAGGGGAAAGTTGAGCCAAAGGGGTAATTGTTTCTTAGGAAAACCATACACAAAATGTATMATTTAAAAATATATATATAAATGTTTTTCTCCCCAATTTTGTGGTATCCAATTGTTAGTAGTTACTGTCTTGTCTCATCGCTACAACTCCCRTACGGGCTCGGGAGAGAYRAAGGTCGAGAGCCATGCGTCCTCCGAAACMCAACCAAACCGCACTGCTTCTTAACACAGCGCGCATCCAACCMGGAAGCCAGCCGCACCAATGTGTCGGAGGAAACACMGTACACCTAGCGACCTTGTCAGCGTGCACTGCGCCCAGCCGGCCAAACCCTCCCTAACCCGGACGACGCTAAGCCAATTGTGCGTCGCCCCATGGACCTCCCGGTCACGACCGGCTGCGACAGAGCCTGGGCTCGAACCCAGAGTCTCTGGTGGCAACGCTAGCGTAGTGCCTTAGACCACTGCGCCACCCAGGAGGACACACAAAATGTATAATTTGACCAAATATTTAGGTCATCAGTTCATGGAGTCTGTGAAGGAAGAAACCACATGGAAAAAGTGGTGCCCATTTTTTTTTTTCTCACAAAGTCACATTTATTTATTGTGTTAGAAGTTTCATGATGCTTCTTATCTAAACCAAAGTAGACCATTTTAAGATTGTTCTATACATCAGTTGGGGTCTCTATAAGCTTCAATATGAGGTTATTAACCTAGCATGAAAGTGCATCCTTGTAGCTGTGTGGGCTAATACAGTCAAACGTTTGCCTTGGGGTAAGTTGAGCCAATGACCATGAGGTAAGTTGAGCCAATAGTTGAGCCAATGGCAAGTTGAAAAAATGTCAGTGCTTTCTTCACAAGCCTAAAGCAAGGCATTATCACTGGGATATAAGGTAACAACAGGGCCTGGCCTATGTTAAAAGTATTTTTTAGATGTTAAGCCTGTGTTAAAATATGTTTAAAATGATTAAAATACCCAAAAGCGATTTGTGATTTTGTTGAATTGCGTTTGGGAAATAAAGATAGACATTGTTTTAAAAGGTAGTGGTAATATTTCATTCAGTACAGAAATGTGTAGGCGGCTTAACTCACCCTGTCCCGTGGCTTAACTTACCCCATACCCGGGGTAAGTAAGTTGAACCAAGAGACCACTTTTTTTTCAAAACTGCTATGATATCATGAATTCCRATMATTTCCAGGGATACACACCATCCTGAAATATATGTAGATATCTTTGTTGGAAAGAATACTATAGTGATGCTGAAAAAAYGACTCAACTTACCCCACTCTCCCCTATGTATTCATTTAACTAACTCCCTTGAAGTGTAGTGACATATGTTGAGCTGATTTAAATGTAATTTGGGAAGTGTGTAAGTACGCATCAATCAGAAATATAACGTGTAAGTGTACTATGTGTTTCATTGCTGTGAGTGTGACACTTCTCACGAACCCCTATGGACCCCTAYACTAATAGGACACCGATGCAACGGAGAATGAGACATAGGGAAATTACCAGCTAGCAGAGGAGTATGACACTTTTGTCCTGTGATACACAGGCACAAGCTGCTGCTGTCTAAATTAGCACTGATGCCATTGTATCATTAGGTTTCAATACCGCTGCTTTCCTGAAGGCCAGGGGCACAGGTCGGCAGTGAGGTGAGAAAAAGTGAATCATCCCTCTGAGTCGGGATGGGAGAGAAAGAGAGCAAGAGAGAGAGAGAGAGAGACTGCTAGTGTTATTTCACCAGGTTTAACATAGGGAAAACAAAAACAACTCGGGGAGAAAAAGAGACAGAGTGAGTGATCAGGGAAATATGCAGCGAAGACAGGAAATCTGGCACTGTGAGAGACCGACGGTAAGACAGAGTGAGATGGAAGATGAATGGAGAGTTAAAGAGAGATGGCGGGAGCGGAGGAGAAAGACGAGAGAGACGGAGGGATGCGTCTGGGAGACTAGGGAGACGTGTGGTGAAGCAGGGGATCAGGACACTCTGTCACGCCCTCGCGGGCACTGCTGTCAATCACACCCGTCTCAGCATCGTGAGGGTTGACATGCTGCCAGCACACACTCACAAAGACAGTGATGTGTGTGGGTGTGTGGGTGTGCGTGTCTTTGTGTGTTAGAGAAAGAGCGTATGTGTGTCCGTGGCATGAAGTAACACCAAGGCCAGGAGAGCACAAACTGTATACAGGAATGTGAATGCACATCTCTCACTCTCTCCCTCTCCCCTCTCTCTCTCCCTCCCCCATCCCTCTGTCTGATGCTCTCTCTGGGCTGGAAGTGTTCTCCTCTTGAAACAGCAGTGTGGACCATTTGGGCATAGGCCTCTGAACATTAAACTCTACCACTCATCCATTCTCTCTCTCTCCCTCAGTCGCTCTCACCAATTCCTGTGTGTGTGTGTGTGTGTGTGTGTGTGTGTGTGAAATACCTCTTATTGTAGCTGGGGATGGGATCATCAGAGCAGTGGTAAGGGGAGAGGATGCTGATGGTAATACAGCTAAAGGAGAGATCTCACACAGTTGGCATTAACAGAGCAGGGGAAGAGGACGGAGGAGGAGGAGAAAGAGGAGGAGAAGTGAAATAAGTGACGGGGAGAAAAACATTATTTGTGATAGCGGGTGGCCTGTTCACACACCGTGATAGTGTTGACATCAAGTGTCAACAGACGTCTCAAATGTCTTGCACATACACACACGCACACCACTATCCCGAAGACCTAAATCAAGCTGTACTGAAGGGCTGACTGTTCAGGGTGACACAGCTGTGGATGGTGTTTTATGAACACTAATCCCAGCTTTGGAGGAAATCATTAGAACTGATGCACACTTAAAATGGGATCAGACAAGACAATAACCTTCAGTGGACACCCCCTACCGCCCGCCCGCCCACACACACACACGAAAAATCTATCCAACCCCTCCCTTTTTGTATTGACAGCATTAAATGCCAGCATTAAATCTGTTATCACAAGCTCAGTTTTAAAACTCAGCAGCTTGTCCCACATTTTTGTAAAGCGTTTAAGCAAATGGGAGTTGTGTTAACTAAAATGGCAATGTTAAATGTCAATGAAATCATGGCTAAAAGCCATTTCAAATATTGTCATTAACAAGGCTGCTGGCAACGCAATTAGTCCCTCTCCCGTTGCTCTCGGCAACAGRCCGGCTAATACAGCGAAAGAGGCCCTAGAGAACGAAACAGAGACACAAAGAGAACTAATGCCAGATCACGGAGGAACAAAGGAAAAGGACGAGGGAGAGGAGTGGAGAAGAGAGAGAGTTCTGGAAGTGAGGAGGGTAAGAGGAACTGAGGTTGAGGAAAAAAGTCAAGGAGGGCGAAGAAACAACATCCTGGCAATAAAACAACTAACGGTCAGATAAACAAGACACGTCAAACCATTCAATACAATTATTTGAAAGTCTCCTAATCTTTAAGACCGTATGTCAAAACATCCACGTCGCTAGTCTCTGAGAATCAGCACTTTACTTACCTGTGCTATTGTGTTGGACGCTTTTACAACTTGAATAGAATATCATCCTCGACAAGATTTGACAATTTAATTCAAGAAAGAGGGTATATCTGGAGGASGCGGAGCAGGCAGGTCACCCGTCAGTATTCGACGTCCATCCATGTCTGAGGACGTCGGGAAGAGACGCGGAAAGCAGCCACTAGGGGCAACAGTGAGCGCTGCATCTGGTTCCAAAGTTTGAATCCAGCGATAGAAAGATGTTTTTGATATTTTTGTTGGTTCCAAAAGGTTGCATGTTCGAATCCAGTGAGAGATTTCATATTTTTGTTCTAAGCTTACCTCAAACCTTAACCATTCTGACCTTAACCATTCTGAGTTAATGCCTAACCTTAAGAATTCTGAGTTCATGCCGAAACGTAACATTAGACACTTTGAAATTTGACATTTGTGATAACTTAGAAACCTGACGTTTGACAAACATGGATGMACGTCTAATTATGACGTGAGATTGTGAGGGCTTGTGGGGTAGAGAGCCCTTCCTGAACATTGGACAGAGGCCTTGGAAACCAACAATGGCTTGTTGTAGCAGGAAACCTGTGTACAATTACACTTTAACAGTGAATGCCTTGTTGAAATGAATGGATATTGTGATATAGTTGGGAGTTATGATGGAGATTAACGGTGGTTGTTCGGTATCTGGTTACTTGTCGTGTAGTCCTGAACAGAAAWACAGAGTTTATTTTCCTTCCATTCGCTCTTGAAGAGTAACAGAATGGTTTACTCATCAATTGACCATACTCTCCAATTGTTGTTTCTCTTTTCAATTCAGGTGCGGAATAATTGGTCATTAGCTTCCTAATCCAATACAATTATTGACTACAAAGTGTGTGTAGAAAGTTAAATAGCCATGAAGGTTAAGAGGAAKGCTGAGTGTTTGCAGGGATAMTAAAACATTTWAAAAAATTTAAGATATATTGTGCATTCGGAAAGTATTCAGACACCTTTACTTTTCTCACATTTTCTAACGTTACAGCCTTATTCTAAAATGKATAGGATTATTGTTTTCCCTCAACAATCTACACACAGTACCCCATAATGACAAAGCGGAAACCTTTTTTTCAAATGTATAAAAAATGTCAAACAGAAATACTTTTTTACATAAGTATTCAGACCTTTTGCTAAGAGACTCTAAATTGAGCTCAGGTATATTCTGTTTCCRTTGATCATCCTTGAGATGTTTCTACAACTTGATTGGAGTCCACCTGTGATAAATTCAATTGATTGGACATGATTTGGAAACACACACGCCTGTCTATATAAGGTCCCACAGTTGACAGTGCATGTCAGAGCCAAAACCAAGCCATGAGGTCGAAGGAATTGCCCGTAGAGCTCTGAGACAGGATTGTGTCGAGGCACAGATCTGAGGAAGGGTACCAAAAAATGTCTACAGCATTGAAGGTCCCCAAGAACAGTGGCCTCCATCACATTCTTAAATGGAAGACGTTTGGAACCACCAAGACTCTTCCTACAGCTGGCCGCCCGGGAAAAGTGAGCAATCGGGGGAGACGAGCCTTGATCAGGGAGATGACCAAGAACCTGATRGTCACTCTGAAATAGCTCTAGAGTTCCTCTGTGGAGATGGAAGAACCTTCCAGAAGGACAACCATCTCTGCAGCACTCCACCAATCAGGCCTTTATGGTAGAGTGGCCAGATGGAAGCCACTCCTCAGTAAAAAGGCACATGACAGCCCGYTTGGAGTTTGCCAAAGGTACCTAAAGACTCACTGACCATGAGAAACAAGATTCTGTGGTCTGATGAAATCATGGTTGAACTCCTTGCCTGAATGCCAAGCGTCACATCTGGAGGAAGCCAGGCACCATCCCTACGGTGAAGTGGGGATGTTTTTCAGTGGCAGGGACTGGGAAACTAGTCAGGATCGAGGGAAAGATGAATGGAGCAAAGTACAGAGAGATCCCTGGTGAAAACCTGCTCCAGAGTGCCCAGAATCTCAGACTGGGGGAAGGTTCACCTTCCAACAGGACAACGACCCTAAAAAACACAGCGAAGACAATGCAGGAGTGGCTTCGGGCAAGTCTCTGAATGTCCTTGAGTGGCCCAGCCAAGCCCGGACTTGAACCCGATCGAACATCTCTGGAGAGATCTGAAAATAGCTGTGCAGTGACACTCCCCATCGAATCTGACAGACTTGAGAGGATCTGCAGAGAAGAATGGAAAAAACTCCCCAAATACAGGTGTGCCAAGCTTGTAGCTCATACACAAAAACACTCGAGGCTGTATCACTGCCAAATGTTTTCCAACAAAGTACTAAGTAATGGGTCTGAATATGTAAATTAATATTTAATTTGTTTATTCTTAATACATTTGCAAAGGCTGTAACGTTACAAAATGTGTCACGTTCCTGACCTGTTTTCTGTTGTTTTGTATGTGTTTAGTTGGTCAGGACGTGAGCTGGGTGGGAATTCTATGTTGTGTGTCTAGTTTGTCTGTTTCTATGTCCAGCCTAATATGGTTCTCAATCAGAGGCAGATGTAATCGTTGTCCCTGATTGAGAATCATATATAGGAGGCTTGTTTTGTGTTGGGATTTGTGGGTGTTTGTTTCCTGCTCCTGTGATTGTCTGCACCAGATAGGTCTGTCTCGGTTTTTTGCACATTTGTTATTTGTATTGTTGTTGTAGTGTTTCACTTGTTATTTATTAAACATGTTTAACACTAGCCGCGCTGCACTTTGGTCCAATCCTTGCTACTCCTCTTCGGATGAAGAGATGGAGAAAGCCGTTACAAAATGTGGAAAAAGTCAAGGGTATGAAAACTTTCCGAATGCACTGTATATACACTGAACAAAAATATGTTACTTGAGTTATATATAACAATTTCAAAATGTATATAAACCACAATATAACATTCAATTTTTTACTGAGTTACAGTTCAATTACGAAATCAGTCAATTGAAATAAATTATTAGGTCCTAATTTATGGATTTCCCATAACTGGGAATACAGATATAGATCTGCTGTCACAGATACCTTAAAAAAAGGTAGGGGCGTGGATCAGAAAACCAGTTAGTATCTCCTTCGCATATATTTGATCAGCCTGTTGATTGTGGTCCTCCCCCCCAGTAGAATGTTGTCCCACTCCTCTTTAATGGCTGTGTGAAGTTGCTGGATATTGGCGGGAACTGGAACACGCTATCGTACACATCGATCCAGAGCATCCCAAACATGCTCAATGGGTGACATGTCTGGTGAGGATGCAGGCCATGGAAGAACTGGGACATTTTCAGCTTCCAGGAATTGTGTACAGATCYAGCATTATCATGCTAAAACATGAGGTGATGGTGGTTGATGAATGGCACGACAATGGGCCTCAGGATCTCGTCACGGTATCTCTGTGCATTCAAATTGCCATCGATAAAATGTAATTGTGTTCATTGTCCGTAGCGTATGCCTGCCTATACCATAACCACACCRCCACCATGGGTCACTCTGCTCACAACATTGACATCAGCAAACAGCTCTGCCCGGTACAGTTGAAACCGGGATTCATCCGTCAAGAGCACACTTCTCCAGTATGCCAGTGGCCATCGAAGGTGAGCGTTTGTCCCCTGAAGTCAGTTATGATGCCAAACTGCAGTCAGGTCAAGACCCTGGTGAGGACGACGAGCACCCAGATGAGCTTCCCTGAGACGGTGTCGTGACTTGACTTTAACATGAATCTAAAGACTGTTATTTATCTAACTAACTACCTACGTTTAATTGTTACCCGATTAAATTAATCATGTAACAATTAACTCATTAGGATCTGGGGCACCACGAGAGCAGTTAAAGAGTTAAAGAGTTACGATCTCCCGAATTAAACTCRGCCTTTACCTATCATATCTATAAACAACCAACTTATTAATCATAACCTTGTATCATATGAGCATTCTGATCAGTCGTAACCCGAGSCTTACTTATGATTCAGTAATACACAAATTGTTTTTAATTATTTATTTACGAGCTATTTAAATGGGAACACAGGATAAACATACACACTTTGCACCAGTTATTGACTGGAGACTTAATACGCAGGAAACAGGTCCCTAGCGGAATGACAACAACATGGACGCTTATTAAAGAAGAGATGGAGAGGGAGAGAGGGGGACAAAGATACTTAACATTGGTACATTCAGAAACTCTCATCTACAGTAACCATATACTTTAGCACACGAACCGCGGCCCGCTTTGAGAAAGAAATCATGAATGTATTTACATGAAATGCCTGGGTTTGCCGTGGATCTCTCGGTGAACAGGGCAGCCTTGGAAAGGGGGTTGGGCCTTYTYGCGRCACGCTTGTAAGGCTCTGATTGTCCGAAATGRTTCCAACAASTCTTCTACTGTTGTTCTTCTTCGTGGTTGTCCGGTCTCCGGTTACTTGTCGTGTGGTCCTGAACAGAACTACAAAGTTGATTTTCCTTCCATTTACTCTTGAAGAGTAACAGGATGGTCCTACTTAAATTCGCTTTCGAAGATTCTTTACTTAGAACAGCTGATCAGCCATACCAGTGATTGCCCGGAAGGTGATTTTATCTTCTCCACCTCGCGTTGAGATTCAAAGTTCAAACCATTTCAAACGTGCAGCTGCCGCTTCACACYTTTTCTGGTCTAATGCATTTTTTTCTTAACCCGTCATTTATACCTTTTGCTCAAAGGGGGTAGTTCCGGCAGGCTGACACGCTMTCTGACATCAATTCGGRGCGGTCACTACTCATGGTGCAAAGTTATGGAAAACAATAATCATTTATAGCTTCACACATCACATCCCTCTCTTAACAAAAACATTTTCAGAATTTTTCATATCACATGCACAAAGCATTCACACCTTGATCTGTTTCACCTTTCTTTGTGCTTGTCTCCACCCCTTCCAGGTGTCGCCCATCTTCCCATTATCCCCTGTGTATTTACACCGGTGTTCTCTGTTTGTCTGTTGCCAGTTTGTCTTGTCAGGTCTTACCAGTGTGCTTTCTCGTCTTCCTTTTTCTCAAGTTCTGTTTCCTAGTTTTCCCGGTTCTGAAAATTCTGCCTGCCCTGACCCGAGTCTGCCTGCCGTTCTGTACCTGCCTGACTCTGGCTTCTGCTACTCACTGTTCATCATATATGCATAGTCACTTTAACGATACCTACATGTACATACTACCTCAATCAGCCTGACTAACAGGTGTCTGTATATAGCCTTGCTACTATTTTTTCAAATGTCTTTTTACTGTTGTTTTATTTCTTTACTTACAACACACACACACACACACAACACACACACACACACACACACACACACACACACACACACACACACCTTTTTCCCACACCATTGGTTAGAGCCTGTAAGTAAGCATTTCACTGTAAGTATTCAGAGCACGTGACAAATAACTTTGATTTGATCTCTCTGGTAGCTTCAGGTCTTTGTGACATCACAACCTCTCCAGTGGCTACGAGCCTTTGTGACATCACAACTCCCATATGGCTATTAGCCTTTGTGACGTCCCAACTCTCACATGCAGGCCTTTGTGACATCATAGTTCTCCTTTGGCAACAAGCTTTTGTGACATCACAACTCTGTTACCCCAGTGTATTGTCCCTGCTATATTGATATCCCGACACAGCACTCAGGCAGCAGACAGGAGGGTGATGAGGAGGCAAATATGATTAAAACCATGTCCTCMGGCTGCCGTGGACCTGCGATTAAACCAGCCGACACACACTGATCACGCCTAATCCATCACACTGCTTAGCTCCCCAAGCACTGAGGAAAATGTTTGTTCGAACGGGCCTCTTTCTCTCTCGCTTCCTCTCTCCCTATGTCCTTATCCTCCTTTCATACATAAACAATACACCAGGAGACTACCAGTGGAGGGTGGTAGAGGTGTGCTGTTTTGAGGGCTTAAAACCCCTATTTAAATATTTCCGTCTGCCCCACTTCACACTGCTGGCTGGCTGTTTTGAAGGGGATGGGGAGCGAATCAGGCTTTGGCTGCCCCCACCTCCCCGTCACTCTATTTCCTCAATCCCCTCCTTTCTCTATCACCCCTGAACATGTACACCTAAAACAGGAGCCCCCCACTCACTCACATAGCTGGACACAGTTACTAGCCTAGTATGCAGCAACATGGACTGTTGTCTGTTAAAGAGGATGTGTTCGATTGCTCCCCAGCGTTATGCACCGTCTGCAGGAGAATCATCGGAGAGAACACAGGCAGGGCCAGACAAGGCAAGGCGAGGCCATGCAGAGGCTGGAGCCAGGGGGGGATATGAGGCATCCTTAGGCC
Source organism: Salvelinus sp. IW2-2015 (assembly GCF_002910315.2). Lineage (NCBI taxonomy): Eukaryota > Metazoa > Chordata > Actinopteri > Salmoniformes > Salmonidae > Salvelinus > Salvelinus sp. IW2-2015. The sequence continues at coordinate 4,055,251 of NC_036847.1, forward strand.
CGAAGGCTCTTTAAACGCAGTCCGTCTGAAAGATGTGTTTCTTCATGGACGAGAGGAGAGGCAATGCTATTAGCACTGAGATGCCTCGGACATAAAACTGTCTGGCAGGGAGACAAAGATGGGATACTGCTACACTGTATGACGGAGAGAGTGTGGCCATGCAACCATGTCCAGTTCAGGTGTGGAGGATCATGTCATATCCTGGCAGAGGGAACGGGGTTCCCGCCCATTGATATGATAGGCTATGTGGATATCCTATACGTGAGTGAGGTTTTACTGTTTACTGTAGGCTACATCCTAATGGAAATACATTCCCAGTATGTTTGAGAGAGAGAGGACATTTTTAAACCGTGTCAGTGGCACACAGTACCTGACAAAAGTCTTCAAATCGTCTTCAAATCGCACGCGTGTTCTGGGATTCGCACAGGCTGTTCCCTATGCCGGTACGGCGCCACTCCTTCCATTGTCCAGAACTCTAATCCGAACTCTAATCAGTTATTCACTACACAGACATTAACCTTGTCTCAGCAAGTAGCAGCAGCTAATAAAATGGCTACCTGGACTATTTGCATTGCTACTCACTGTATATTATCTATGCATAGTCACTTTACCCCTATCTACGTGTATATATTACCTCAATTACCTCGACTAACCTGTACCCCCGCACATAGCCTCGTTATTGTTATTTTATTGTTTCTCTTTTATAAATTTTTTACTTTAGTATATTTAGCAAAATATCTTCTTAACTCGTATTTTTTCTTAAAACTGCATTGTTGGTTAAGGGCTTGTAAGTAAGCATTTGACGGCAAGGTCTACCTACACCTGTTGTATTCGGCGCACGTGACAAATACAATTTGATTTGATATTGCAGAAAGACCCCGCAACAGCGGGTCTGTCTGGAGCGTGCGAGTAAGACTTTTCCTGCCATTACCCTCACTCATGAAAAATACTGCAATTATTGTGCACAGCGGTAAAGTCAGACAGATCAGAGAGAGAGAGCGAGAGAGAGAGAAAGCGAGAGAGAGAAAGAGGTCTGAGTTCCAATAGGTTATGGGTTCCAAGTAAAAATTCAGTGGATTTGTGTTGTTCTGTTCCTGAGTATCGAAGGCAGTTAAGACGTTTGGGAAGAGGGGAGGACGTTTTAAGACTAATACTGGAAGCACATCCATGTGTTTGGTCTGGTTCTGATATCCTCCTTGATGTTTCGGATACATCATTCCTGTTTTACCGTCTAATGACGACAAGCCAAGTATTTCACCTGTGCCATGGTTGATCGCATGCCAGCAGCAGACAACAAKTATTCCACCTGCAACTGCTTAGGGGCCTGAGCATGTGTGTTGTGTTATGGGTCTCTGTGGGGTTGGTCCGTTTAGGTRGGATAGCACTGGAGATGAGAGCCAGATACATATTGAGTATGAATGTTTTATAACACCCCAAGGCTCCTTTCATCCCTTCTATGCACACGCACGCACGCACACTCACGGAAATTCATGCATAGTRCACACTAGGGTTTMCATTAGCCGGTAATAGCCTGCTAATGTGCATTGGTGGATTTGCACAAACAAAATCCTCAACTCCTTCACTCACTAGCTCCCTAAAATATACAGTATATCTTTATACAAATGTATGCAAATCCATCGATGACGTCGGGCCAATTGTCCGGGAGAAGAAGGGAAAAAAATCGCATTGCAAAATAATGCTTTTTAGCATATTCATTGATGTAAATACCGTCCATGTAAATACATTTGACTGGTCATGCTTATCGGTTTATAGGTTATTTTGCATAATTTTGTGGAATTAAATTGGCACGTGTGTACAGTACTGTATATTCCTTATGTATCTTTTTTTAATCACACGCACACAGCATACAGATACAGAGCCTTTGAGTGGAATATCTGTCAGGCAGCGCAAATGCTGCTGCAGCAGCATCTTGTGGTGCTTACAAGACGACTGGGATCTCTGAAAAACACGAGGTCAAATCATGACGTCAGTGATCTTCAGGTCGGTAAGTCAGAGCTCTAGAAAAGAGGCAGAATTCCCGAGTTGGAATTSCGAGTTCGATGACTGTTCAAAATGATTTTTTCCCCAGTCGGAGGTAGTCCCCCCCCCAGTTCTTTTGAACGCGCCATCAAATGACAACGGTAGGCAGGCTTTTAATACACAGTATGAGGCACGTCTTACCTTGCTATTACCGCTCATATTAGATCTCCTCTCTTTCTAAATTTCGAACGGATATTTTCATCTCTGTCGCATGAAACCTCTCGCGTGTGCGGTGCCCTTTGGACAACGGCGGTTTCCTGCTAATTGCATGACGGAGTGAACATTCGTGCGTAGCCTACTGCCTTGTGTGCACTSYTGCGCTTATAATGGGAAYACATAATACTTTATTAACATATTAAGATAAACGTTTTGATCTGTTGCATCAGACTCATTGTTTTTTTCAAGTTTGCTATGTAGCCTAGGCCTACTGGTTGTGTGAATTTGGGCTCTATCGTCACCACAACTGTCCTAGAGCCTGTATGCAATAGGCTGTTTCTTTCTCGACTAGTTGACCAGTAGAATAGGTCACCTAAACGTTTCTACTCTAGTAAAGTGACATTGGCTAGTGCCTTTGCTCATCTTGTGGGCTGAGGGAAAGTAAACGTGGACAGTTTAGTCTAACAAGTTCAAAGTGCACAGCCGAATTCGGTAAGAAAGGACCGCACATCATTGCATCCTGGACTTGCACGTTCCGTTAATATGAATGACCAGATTCTAAATGTGATTTCTGTCATTCTGAGCACCATGGGCGGCACCCTCATCAGGTTACGCACCCGATGCATATGGGTCTGGTCAATTTCTCAAATGTCCGGTAAATTAAAACGGGGCTGGTCATATGTCTGGCGCCACATTTTCCAAAAGGAAACCCGGGTCCACATACACACAGTTTCACAAGCACGCACACATGCATACACACAGGGACACACACACACACACACACACACACACACACAAACATACACTGCTTCAGCCACCAGTAACACTTTCATCTTTTGAACGCTTTCAACTGAGGCGTAAAATTGCATAGCCAAGCATACCTCTTCACCACCTCTCTCATTTTGTTCTTTCTTTTCCTGGAATGACGTTTCTATCTACATGCTCCCCGCCACCACTCAGAGGCATTAACCACTTCCTGATTTGGTTTCCATAGTGACCATAACGGAACATTTCCCCTGCAGGAATGGAATCTAAACAAATGTCACGGCCATTCTGACACGAAGATCAAAACACACTGACAGTGGTGATAACTCGCTCTTCCTCTCTCGCTCTCTTTCTCTTCCTCTCGTCTTTCATATGKAAACGGCTCGTGTGGAAGCCTCGGCCTCGAGTCCCTGAGGTGTTCTMTGATGGACAGGGAGGTKTGTATCTCTCCCTGATTTACTCAACTGCTTCAATGTGTCACCACAAGTGGAATAATCCCTGGCTGGCGATCCTTATCGTTACTCTCTCGGCCACTGCGCAGTCTGCCGGAGCAGACGTATCYTTCCTCGCCGTGTGGCGAAAGCTAAATGCACATTGCAGCACCCGTGTAAAAATGCAATAAGCAGAGCTGCCCATAAGTAAGCATAATCCACAGCCGGTGCAAGGCAAGCAGTATATCATAAAAGAAGGATTACTCTCATACATTTTGGACCGCTGAGCTACGACGGATCGAGTGCCAAACAAAGACGATATTGTAAGACCTACAGCCACTCGTAATAAGTCCCTTCCCTTCAACAGCATCACGACCGACGCATGACCCGTTCGCTTGTCGATCGTTTTGTTGGTTTGTTAGTCACCCAACCTAATGACTGTGGCATCATTAATGATCTCCGGAGTCTTCTGAACAGGTAGTGAGCAGCATTAGCTATCACCAGAATGGTGCGGGGTACAAACAGGAACACCTCTCGTTTCCCCTGCCTGTTTCTTTTGATGTGCTAATGGACTTGAGGTGTGTGTAATTTCCTGTGGATAGCGGGTGTGGGTSTGGGGGTCACACAGGATAAGGAAGTCGGACTGGAGGGTATGACAGAGGCACAGCTCCCCTATCAGTTGACCGATACAGGAAACGGTGGGGCACTGAAGTGAGGCGCGGATGATACCAGCGCTACAGCCCTCTCGCTGCTGGGTGTCTATCAGAGGAACCTCGGTGAGGTACGTTAGTGACAGGGTTAGTATTGACTTTAGAGTTATCGGGTTGATAAGAGTGGAGTGGAGTTGTGAGGAGTGGAGCTACAGTGTGCTTTGTTCATTTGGGGATATGAAGTACAGTTGGAGGATAGGCTCCGGGTGAGTTTAGAGGAGCAACTGTTCAGAAATATAGATTTTGATTTATACTTCATAGGCAAATCTGTATTGTGTCATATCTGSTTTGTAAGTACTGTTTATTCAGTAAAAGGGTTTTACAGTATAATTTGATTGTATATCTCAAATTAGTGTGACATGTTACGTTTGGTAGGGTTACATAAGAAACAAGGTTACTTAAGGCAAAAATGAAWGGAAGGTTGTTGGTCGGGGTGGATGAGTGGGCGTATTACGCACATGTCTCGGAATCCCATCACGGACAACTTTAGCATTTGAAATAATTAGAAACTTTGCACCTACTTAGCATGTTAGCTAACCATTCCCCTAACCTTACCCTTTTAACTAACCCTTCCCCTTTCCCTAACCTTAATCCTTTTAGCTAACACTTCCCCTAACCCTTTAACCTAACTCCTAAGCTTAACCCCTAACCCCTAGAGCAGGCCTGGGCACTTCCGGTCCTCRGGGGCCTGATTGGTGTCACACTTTCMCCCCATCCCTAGCAAACACCTGATTTAAACTAATTGCATTTTTAACTGRTTATTGGAGTCAGGTGTGTTAGCTGGGTCTGGCGCAAAAGTGTGACACCAATCAGGCACCCGAGGACTGGAGTTGCCCATGCCTGCCCTAGAGTGTTAGCCATCTAGCAACCTAGCTAAAGTTAGCCACAACATATCATACGTTTTGCAAATTCGTAACATATTGTAATTTTTTTGTGTGTGTGTGTGTGTGTGTGTGTGTGTATATGAGTATTTGTGTGTGTGTGTGTGTATCCAGTTCCTTAGGAAGGCCTTATGTCTCACATCCCAAAGCTACTAACACTTAACAGTGCAGTCAACCTTACCCTTAACAAAGCTCACATCTCTCCCTCTCTCTCTCTCTCTTTCGGACTATTGGATTACCTGTTGGGGACGCCCTGTCTGTCTGTCTCTCTTGATGCCAGGGGTCCTTGTCGATTAAAGCTGCTGATAAATTGATTGTGTCTGCAGGCCACCCGCTGGGCGCCGTCTGGGACAGTACCGCTCGATAGCAGATCAATTAGGCATAGACTGGTTATCATATAACATATAACGACAGAGGACCTTACGGTGGAGAAAGAGAAATAGCTCCTAAATATCCAACCCAGAGATGGGGACAGAGAGTTAACCATCTGTTAACCCTCTACTAATGACCTCTAAGTAACCCCTCCTTGACCTCACCTACCAACCTGGTGCACAATAACACGGAACACGGTACATAGACTTTTCTATTTTTCTTTACTTTTGTGCCATTGACTGTACGTTTGTTTATGTGTAACTCTGTGTTGTTGTTTTTGTCGCACTGCGTTGCTTAATCTTGGCCAGGTCGCAGTTGTAAATGAGAACTTGTTCTCAACTGGCCTACCTGGTTAAATAAAGGTGAAATAAATAAATAATGGAAGTAGGTTACCCTTTCCTTGTACACATGTGCCATTAGGTGTGCATATTTTGGCACTGGTGTTACGTCACTAGACACTCCCAAATAGATAACAATAGCCCAGACAGACCTGGGACCAAACAAACGCACATTCAAACACATGCGTACACACACACACTCTCCTGAGCAACTGTTGGTCTCTCTACATACGGCTGACCTTGGGCTCTGGCTGTCCTGACAGTGAACACAGGGACGGTGTGAGTGGCAGCCAAATAGGGAGACCACGATACCGCCCAAGCTAAAACGATACACACACACACACTAAAGAGAAAGACACACACACACACACATGCAAGCGCACACACACAGTATAGTATATGTGCGCTGGTGGGTTGACATGACCTCATGAGTTATGTCTGGCAGAGAACTGGCTTTTTAAAAAATGTATTCCTGTTTATAGTTGGGGATGTTTCTGTCTCCAGTCACCTCTCCGGGACAGCATAGTACGGGAGGAATAGACTTTTGAAGGAGGAGCAGGGAGGGGGGGAGAAAGGTAGAGGGAAAGAGGAAAAGCAGTCGCTGTCTTAAACTTTTAACCTCGTCAGCAGCGCCTGTCGAGTGGATGCAAAGCATGGGGCTGTGACTGAAGGGGTTAGTGGAGCAGAAACACTACCGACAGGGAGGGGGAGGCTAGGGCACTAGAGTCCTCCTTCAAAATGATGAGAGAAGGGGGGTGAGGGGTTGRGGTTTAGAGGGAGAGAAAGACAGCGAGAGAGAGCGCGAGTACAGTAGAGTAGAGAAGGGGTGAAGGCAGAGGTGGAGATCAGTAATAGATTGGTAGAGAGTAGAGCAGAATGGAACCCGAAGAGAGGGTGAGAGACACAAGTGAGGCAAGGTTGTGTGAAAGAGGAGGAGAGAGTCCATTTACAGGCAGCCAAGGGATTAGGGGCATGACATCAATCCAAACAAAGCTAAAGAGTGGAAGAGGAGTTAATGGACCACAGAGAGACGAGGGGACGGGGGGGGCAAGAGGTGAGGCAAGAAAGGAGATTATTTCCTACACGCTTTTCCCAGGGGCTGCATGAGAGAAAAAAGGGTTCCAAGGGGATCTTCGGCTGTCCCCATAGAATAMACCTTTTTGGGTTCCAGGTAGAACCTTTTGGGAGCATGTGTAAAGGGTTCTGTCATGTACCCTTCACACACAGACCCTAAACCCTACCAGGTCTGTACACTCTCTTAACTGCACTGGGTTGTCATGACAGACATATAGACAGACAGATGCGCTCGCTCGCACACACACACACACACACACACACACACACACACACACACACATCTCAAATCCTCAGAACACGATTGGCTCTTTGAAGCCGACTGATGACGCTGATAAAGCCGGCCCCTTGAGATTCCCCATCTCAGACAGAGAGAGAGAGAGAGAGACAGAGAAAGGTAGACCAAAGACGGGTGAATAGATAGATATCTTGATAAAAGAGAGGGGGAAGAGAGAGAGTGGAAGATAACAGGGATTTAGAAGAGATCCCTCCCTTGTCTTACTCCTCTTCTGAGTGTTTGCCTTTGTGAGGATACACCTGTCTAATGAGGACAAGAGATGACAGTCACACCTGTCTGATGAGGACAGAGATGACAGTCACACACACCTTTCTGATGTCTCCCCATTGATCCCTCACTTCAAAATGGCCCCCCAACAAGCCTGTAGCTGTAACGTCTGCTTCCAGCTCACACCCTCAAACACCTAGATCCCCTGAACGCAGCTCACTCTCCAGATCCCAATCACCTGAATTCTAATCACCTGTTCACACACCTGTATGTCATTATCACACACTATTTAGTTCAGTTCATTGTACCCCATCACTCTGAGGTATTGTTTGTTTTGTGACACATCTTTCAGAGCCCCATTTTCCCTGTGATTTACTCCTCCCATGTATGATAGTTTTTGCCTGCCTCACTAACGACACCTTTTGCCTATTCCCTGCCTGTACTTTAACCTATCGGATTTCCTGTTTTCTACCTATTGCCTGATCTCCCGGGCTACGTCACTACCCTTTTCCCTGCCTGTACTGTTGCCCTTTTGGACCCCCTGTGTATGACCTTCTGCCTGCCCCTGGACCCAGCTACCTGCCTCCTCCTGTGGCCCTTTGCAATAAACACCTGCTGCGCCCTGCGCTTGAAACCAGCTTTCGGTCTCCCCTCAGTTTCCTGCTACTGTAATGAACACAAGACAATAAAAATGTTGCTGTATAGCTAGGCCATGGTCAAGAATCCTCTTTTGGCGTTCTCATAGCGAGTGATACAGCAGATTAGGCAACGTGCGTGTTTCAGTCGTGTGCCAGTTTCTTTTACAGAACAAAGGGGGGAAAAAGGAGTCGTACGAGTTACTTCTGCCATCTAAAACAGCATTGAACTTGTAATAGGAGTCTCTTCTCCCCAGTGACACCTAGAAAAGCATAGTTCTTCCTTGCCCGGGGTTTCATTTGCTGCCACAAATACCTCCCTGGCCGCAGACCATGTCCTAACAGCACAATCTAAAAGAAACTCAGACTCTCCTTCTCTCCGTAACACAGGCAATATTAGGAAGCATTCCCTTTGCTATTCCATTTCGATTTCCATTAAAAGTTACATTTCATCTAAACCCAGCCCTCGGGGGAAAGCTCCTACAAAGAGCCAGGGACGAGATGAAGCAATGAGCAAATGTAAAAAGGGAAAGAGAATGAAACACAGACAGACAGAGACAGAGAGACACAGAAACAGAGAGACACAGAAACAGAGAGACAGAGAGAGAGAGAGACAGAGAGAGAGACAGAGACAGAGACAGAGACAGAGAGAGAGAGAGAGAGAGACAGACAGACAGGGAGACAGACAGACAGAGGGAGACAGACAGACAGGGAGACAGAGGGAGACAGAGTGGGTGTACGTGTGTAAGAGAGAGTGCATGTGTGTGTGTGCGCGCGTGGTGTGTGCACATACTGTACGGAAGGACAGTGTGAGTGTGTGTGTCTTCTGATTCACATCCTTTCTGGCTCTCCTCCCTGATCGAGGGAAATGTCATTATTTGTAGCCATCAGTGAGAAATCAATGTTTGTAGTCTCCACTGTGCTCTGGCCTGTAACGCATAACTTAGTCATAAGCTACGTTCACATTGAACCCTCCTCGCACTCCCCTCTGTTAACCCCTTCAAGGCGTGTGTCCTCTGAGAGCACGACCGTTATGCAGGTCTCAAAGCTGTCCGTGGCCCCGGGCAAAAGTGGTGCCCTGTGTAGGGAATAGGGTGCCATTCTGGACAGCCCTTGTGCTTCGCTGTTGCGATACAGGACTGATAATGGGGTAGAGGTTGGGGTGGAGACACAACCTAACATGTTTAAGCCTCATACATTTCAAGAGCAGTCACTGTGGAGAGCTGAGTGAGAATGACAGCGCCACAATATTCAGCTGGGAGAGCATTTAAGTTGAGCTTTCAGGGAGAGTGACACAAAACAGACACTCACACACGTCGCTGGCTAACATCTTTCTGTAAATCCATTCCCCCCCCACAACCAGCAAACTTTTAGCAGAGGAGAGAGCGTCCTCTGTGACTCGACCTGTGTCCACGTCCTCGCTCAGAAATCGGGGAACGAGAGAGATCGAAGGAGRAGGGAGACGGAGGATAGAGAGAGAAAGAGGACGTGAATGTGGTGGTAGGCAGAGTAGGAGTCCGACTGACGATAGAGTAACTCTAGGCCGGACGGGTGAAGCAAGGTAAACGTGGAAAAGACTAGAGGCAAACAATTAGTCACACATCATAGAAAACCACCATGGATGGACACATTCACAGCTGCTAAACGTTCAAGCATAAAGACATAGAAATAGCGAACTAGTCTGAATTGAATGTCCCCCACTCTAGGTTGAAGTGARTATTATCGACTCTCCACCTCTGCCTCCCACTCTGTAGTTAGAAGATGACTTTGCTTCAGTGGTAAAGGGAGATGGGGGGGGGGGAGGGGACGAGCAGGCTGCTGTGACTAATACAGTCCACTACGCAACACACGGTCCTACGGACTGGACTGGGATCAGTTCTGGCTGTCTCGACTGTTTAGAGCAGAGACTGGGGACAAGGGAGAGCATCTGTACTGGGGGACACAATTCCCTGCTTCAGAGGAGGCCAGACTGGATAGACGGTGGAACAATGGAGCGGGAAATTGAAGAAGGCGAGGGTGTCCCTGCACGTCAGCACTGTCTCTCCCTTTCCATTGCTCTCTGTTCCCGTCTCTCCGTCTCCTCCCTCTTGATCCTAATCGTGCTCGTCCAGGAGGCTTGGGAGGAATAGCAGAGGAGTAAGTAAGAGCAAGGCGGCAGAATGAASGAGAACGACGGAGGGATGACTGAGGTAGAGTAATGTAAGGCGGGCGCTGGACATAGGCCCACGGCATGCCATTGGTTRATCATCATCGGCTGGGAGTTGAAGCCAGGTTGCCACAGGGTCAGACGGTGGCTTGGGGAGTAACGAGAGAGCTGTTTTGCCATGTATCTGATGTGCTTGTTTTGACCACAGTGTTACATGATCTGAATATCTCAGGCCAGCAGACGGAGACTGCTGCTGACTCATACAGCATGTCAGCTAATTGAATAGGCCTCGACATTCTCTCTCTCTCTCAAAATAATAGCGGATGTGTGTCATGGTTTGCCCTAAAAAAAATATATATCTCACTGACTCCCTCAACACAACACCAGATCCTGTTCCTAATATTTTGTGCACTCGGTGTATAGAGCAATGTTTACACCCTCACGGACACACTGCASAACACGTACACAGGGAGGAATGGGGATGAGAGCTACAGGACAGACTGGGAAGAGAGGAAGGAAGGAAAGAAAAAGGGATGAGAGGGCGGAAAAGTATAAGAGTGGAGCTGAACGCCGCCTGTCGCCGGGGTCAAAGTTCAGGTCGTCAGGGGCACCCTGGACGGCGGTTCAATTAGGAGGGCCGAGGAGTATGSTAATTAAGTAATGGAGCAGGCCAGCGTAGTACACTCTTAATAATTCAGCTACAGCTTTGATTATTCATAAAAAAATTAAAAAAGCTTGCATGCAGCCACCCTCTCTGCACAGAGGGGCAAGATGATGGACGCGAACACAGTTATCTTGAACTTTGATAACTAAACACACTCAGGCACAGTAAGTCCAGATGAAAAGAGTGTCTCTGCAAATACGACAGGAGTTACAAGAGCACGACGTTCCAAAAATAATCCTCGATCAACATGCCTAAATCAGTATCCCACTCGTAAATGTTGAATCTGGGGAAAAAAAAGAAAAAAAAAGGACGTACCTAAACCTCTCTCGTTCGTTCACACCTTTCCCATCCCCTCTCGTTCTCTGCCTCTCTCCTTATATCCAACGTCTTCCTCCCCCCACCATGTTGCATTGGATAAGTCTTGTCATCTAGGGAAGGTTACTTCTCTAAACCAGGGCAATCATATTAAGACGTAATGGATATATAAAATCAAGAGCTCGCAGGCGATGATTAATCAACTGCTGAAATGCAGTGAGGTAAAAATCAGTTTAGACTGAATTAGTCCCCCACCGACAGGCGTTCTTCTTCTCTGGGCAATTTACTGAGAAAATACAATTATGGCCTATGAGTTACACCTCAGTGCTTCACCTCGTCTCTGCGTTCCTGTGGCACGGCGGCAGCGTGTGTGTGGAGCAGACACTGGGTAGCAGCTCAGGGCTGACATGATTTTTTAAAAAGGAATACAGAAGTGAGTCAAGGTTATCCGACGAGGTAGATTGAACCTAATTGAAGTCTTGGTCATTTAGTAGAATGTCTTTTGCGTCTTCTTATTCGGATATATGTCTGGCGTTGGACATGTACCGGACTGGTCATAGACAGTCCGACCACCGTCTGCCCTTACGCTACAGAGGAGTCGGAGGTGTGGTAGAGTGAGGCTTGTTTGGAAAACGAGGGGAGGAAGAGGAAGAGGAAGCGTATTATGATGTGTAAAAAGTGTGAGACGTCGGGGACTCACCTTTCATCAGGCACCAGTGTTTCTGCAATCACTGCCTGTGCTATGAATCTGACATAGCAACGGTTCAAGGGATAGAAGACCGTCACCCTGACCCCCCCCCAACACATACAAAACTCAGTAGTCCCCCTCCCCAGGCGGTGCAGCAGGGTAAAGGGCAGAGATGTGTTACTTTAAGGCCAGCTGGGAAACGGGACATCCTGGCAGAGATTGGCCTGAGGTGGGGTTTGGTGGGCCTTTGATCCCAGCACTTCTTTGTGTGTGTGTGTGTGTGTGTGTGTGTGTGGCGAGCGCGTAGACGCATGGAGGTTGTTGGTTTGCAGGCGTAGGGTTGTGTGTCCAAAGCGGATGTATGTGTGGGGTCGGTTGGGCGTGTAATGTGTGTGTGTGTGTTGTGTGTGTGTGTGTGTGTTGTTCGGTGTGTGTGTGTGTGTGTGGTGTGTGTGAGAACTGTAGACTTCAGAGGAGTCACACTGCTGGAAGTCTAGCTGGAAAATGGTATTATGTCCCCAAGAAGCCTTCCGAGCCCCCAGGAGACAACCCATTCCCACTGAAGTTCCACTGAGGCACAGCCTCTGAAACAGACTTTATACAGCCCCTAAAATATAGCTGTAAAATCAGACTTTAAAACATTGCTCTCTAACCAGGCTCTTCAGCAGCCTCATACACTGTAATGTTCCCATCACCGTGCTAAAGCAACAGTGATTGTAATTGCATAGAAGCACCATGTAAAAAGCAAGCCAACTCTCCTCTCATATTTCCATCAAATCGATAATGTTTTTCATGTTATCTACATGGGGGGGCGACATCCCATCCACATGCATTATAAGAGGGCAGGRTGATAAGCAGGCTGTATAGACAGCGCTGGGCTAATTACAGGGACGAGGACAGGCAGACAGACAGACAGACGGACAGCTGAGAGACAAATGGACACTCCTCTGTCTCCTCTGTTAATTACCCAGAGTTTTGCCTCTGCAGAATCCTTACAATGTTATATTCATGTCTCCACTGACGCTTCATGTGCTTAGTGAGAGTCTTGAGGGTGCCGGCCAGCGCTCCTGTGGTGTGTGTGTGTGTGTGCAGGCGTGTGCGCGTGTTTGTGAGTGGAGCACGTGTATGTGTGTGTGTGTACTCATTCTGTCATTCCAGTTCTCTTTCCCCCAGATGCCCACTGTGAGCAGCGATCCTCTAACAGAGACAAATAGAAGCCCTGTCGGGAGTGTGAAGTGGTCACAAAAGTGTGTGTGTGTGTGTGTGTGTGTGTGTGCAAACCTGGAGACCAAGCACATACTGTTATTTGTTGTTCCAGAACAGAGCACTCCACTCCATTAGACATTACCTGAGTAGGAACACTCTCAAGCACGCACATACATACACCACCCTCTCCAGAGGACACAGGTCCTACACTTGCAGGAGCGTCCACCAGATCCTCCTTTCCTTGTTTCCATCTCTTAGTGTGGAGGAAGCATTTAATTGCTTGATAGAATCTTCAAGAGGTTAGCAGTTAATTCCACCTCAGTTTTCCTCTCTAAAGCTTCTGTTTTTAGAACTCCCAATTATCCCTGTGAAATTCTACAGCTCTYTCTCTCAATTCAATTTCAATTCAATTTAAGGGGATTTATTGGCATGGGAAACATATGTTTACATTGCCAAAGCAAGTGAAATAGATAATAAACTAAAGTGGAATAAACAATAAGAGAATGTACAGTAAACATGACACTCACAAAAGTTCCAAAATAATAAAGACATTTAAAATGTCATGTTATGTCTATATACAGTGGTGTAATGTGTGCAAAAGGGAAATAAATAACAAATATATATATATATAATTATATATATATAATATATATATATATATATATATTATACTATGTTATGTATATGTAACAGTGAGTTGAGTTTACATCACTTAGGTTGGAGTACTTAAAACTTGTTTTTCAACCAACTCCAACACATTTCTTGTTAACAAGAACTAAGTTTTGGCAAGTTGGTTAGGACATCTATACTTTGGCATGACACAACGTAAGTTTCCCAACAATTGTTTACAAGACAATTATTTTCACTATATATCATGGTATCTACAATTCGCAATGGTGTCAGACAGTTTTACATAAACACTAAGTTGACGTCTTTAAACAGTTGGAAAATTTCCAGAAAATGATGTCAGTGGCTTAGAAAGTCGTGTATAGGCCTAATGGACATCATTTCAGTCAAATGGAGGTGTACCTGTGGATGTATTTCAAGGCCTACCCTTCAAACTCAAGTGTTCTCTTTGGCTTGACATCATTGGAAAAATCAAAAGAATCAGCCCAGACCTCAGAAAAACAAAATTGTAAGACGCACCACAAAGTCTGGTTCATTCCTTGGAGCATTTCCAAAAGTCTGAAGGTAACCACGTTCATCTGTCAAACAATAGTACGCAAGTATAAACACCATGGACCACGCAGCCAACATACCGCTCAGCAAGGAAGAAGCCACTGATCCAAAACCGCCATAAAAAAGCCAGACTACGGTTTGCAACTGCACATGGGGACAAAGATTGTACTTTTTGGAGAAATGTCCTCTGGTCTGATTAAACAAAAATAGAACTGTTTGGCCATAACGACCATCATTATGTGTGGAGGAAAAAGGGGGACGCTTGCAAGCCGAAGGACACCATCCCAACCATGAAGCAYGGGGGTGACAGCATCATGTTSTGGGGGTGCTTTGCTGCAGGAGGGACTTCACAAAATAGATGGCATCATGAGGAAGGAAAATTGTGTGGATATATTGAAGCAACATCTCAAGACATCAGTCAGGAAGTTAAAGCTTGGTCGCAAATGGGTCTTCCAAATGGACAACGACCCCAAGCATACTTCCAAAGTTGTGGCAAAATGGCTTAAGGACAACAAAGTCAAGGTATTGGAGTGGCCATCACAAAGCCCTGATCTCAATGCTATAGAAAATTTGTGGGCAGAACTGAAAAAGCGTGTGCAAACAAGGAGCCCTACAAACCTGACTCAGTTACACCAGCTCTGTCAGGAGGAGTGGCCAAAATTCACCAAACTTATTGTGGGAAGTTTGTGGAAGGCTACCCGAAACATTTGACCCAAGTTAAACAATGTAAAGGCAATGCTACTAAATAGTAATTGAGTGCATGTAAACTTCTGACCCACTGGGAATGTGGTGAAAGAAATAAAAGCTGAAATAAGTCATTCACTCTACTATTATTCTGACATTTCACATTCTTAAAATAAAGTGGTGATCCTAACTGACCTAAGAAAGGGAATATTTACTACGATTAAATGTCAGGAATTGTGAAAAAACTGAGTTTAAATGTATTTGGCTAAGGTGTATGTAAACTTCCGACTTCAACTGTATATATACATAGGTTGTATTTACAATGGTTTTTGTGCTCACTGGTTGCCCTTTTCTTGTGGCAAAAGGTCACAAATCTTGCTGCTGTGATTGCCCACTGTGGTATTTCACCCAATAGATATGGGAAACATACTGTTTAGGTGTTCTACTGCCAAGTTTACCTTCACTATTACAGTGACACCTTTTGTCCAGGAAATTGTCTAGAAGGGATTGAATTTGTTGTTGCCTAATTGTTTTTTTGGTAGATTTCCACACTACTTTCCTTCCATCTATAGCATTTCTTAATATTATTCAGTTCCTTTGGCTTTGATGCCTCATGATTGAGCATAGCTCTATTCAGGTACAGTGTAATTTTGCTGTGATCTGATAGGGGTGTCATTGAACTGACTATGAACGCTCCAAGAGCGTTCCAGTTCTGGCATTTAGGTCGCCACAGACTAGTACATGTCCCTGAGACTGGAAATGCTTGCTCTCCCCCTTTAGGATGGAGAAGCTGTTATCATTAAAGTATGGGGATTCTTTTGGAGGGATATAGGTAGTACACATGAGACCATTTTTCTCTGTTGTGATAATTTCCTCATACATTTCTAGCCAGATGTAAAATGTTCCTGTTTTGACTAATGTAATAGAGTGGGTTAGGTCTGCTCTATACCAAATTAGCATACCTTCTTATTTTCTTTCTTGTTTCACACCTGSTAGTTTGGTGGATGGGACTAGCAGCTCTCTGTAGCCTAGAGGGCAACCAGTGGGTCCGTCTCCTTTATACCATGTTTCTTGTAGGATGACAATGTCTGTATTTCCAATGTCTTTGATGAAGTCTGGGTTCCTGCTCTTTAGGCCAAAGGCAGATGACCTCAGACCTCGTATATTCCAGGATGAGACAGTAAAAACGTTGTGTTCCATAGTGTCTAGTGTTGCTTTTGTGTGGTTTAGGCCTGGACCATCATAGTAGGTGTGAGCAGAGCATGTTGAGTATCTGATACCTCTTAGGTCGCAGGATTGGGCTTTGCTGGGTGTAACAGTGGGGGTTGGGGCTGTTGCTCTGCTCACGGTCAGGGCATATGTCCTGTTGTCATGTTGAGG
>NC_036847.1:4071741-4136933 GCF_002910315.2 Salvelinus sp. IW2-2015
CTAGCTGTGGTCGATGCCATTCTCCTCTGATCCATATTCAAATACCAGGGATTTATGGCTATTGATATTTTTAACCTCTTTCTGCTGACAACTGGGAATCCAAAACAACTTCCCCGTGCACAGGTACAGCACAGACACACCGGCATTTCTCACTGAGGCTGGTTGAATGCCATAAAGAAGAAAAATAACGACTAACAAAACGACAGTGACAGCTTGGACACAAAAGGTGGAGGAAAGAGAGAAGAGAGAGCTAGGTAAGATAAAAGAGCGCCGGGGAGACAGAAGTGAGATGTGTCAGCATATTGTAGGTGCTGAATTGAACTGTACATCAATATAAAGTTGATTCATGCAAATCGAATGGGTTGCCAGCAGCTTACAGGACGCTCTCAGTGGATCTTTGATCCTGTCAACAGCTCAACACTGCGGCTGAACGCCACAGGGCGGTAATTATTAAACAAATTCAGCCAATATTCCTTATCATCTCTCCCACGCTTGTAAGTTCACTGCTGAAGGTGTCAATATGTTACAATAGAAGCTCAATCACCCTCATACTGTATATTAAACAGGTGCACACACAGGCACCCGACGCATGCAATCACAGACACACAAGCACACGCAAACACATCGGCGTGAGGCCCGGGTTATGTGGATTTCCCTCGTCGTTGACTCTCATGTCTAATTCCACTCTGTCGGCTCTTTGCGCATGGCTAAACAGCAGCAAATGAATTCCGGAGGTAACGATGTGTGCAGAGTACTGCATGTAACAATGCATATTAAAATTCCATCATTGGAATCTAATTAGAGGTAATAAAGTCTATCCACAGCTCTACTGCAGTGTTCTCTCAGCTAAAGCAGCACGGCAGCACAGACAGGTCATTTGAATACCATTAGCTCACCTCTCACTTTTCTTCGAGGAGACACCTGAGGTGGCGGCAGTGGAGAGGGGCACGGTGTCATGCTACCATGGCGACAGCAGCACACCTGAGAGCACTAGACTGAAGCCTGTGAAGCCTGTGCTGGTAACCTGTGCTGGTAACCTGTGCTGGTAACCTGTGCTGGTAACCTGTGCTGGTAACCTGTGCTGGTAGGTGGCTGGCACAAAGGGGTAAATGGTTTTTAAACTATTTTGAGAAAAGTGGTTTGCTGTGGATTCCCCTGTGTAACGTTCCCCATTTGTTGACAATATACAGTGAGGGAAAAAAGTATTTGATCCCCTGCTGATTTTGTACGTTTGCCCACTGACAAAGAAATGATCAGTCTATAATTTTAATGGTAGGTTTATTTGAACAGTGAGAGACAGAATAAAAACAAAAATATCCAGAAAAACRCATGTCAAAAATGTTATAAATTGATTTGCATTTTAATGAGGGAAATAAGTATTTGACCCCCTCTCAATCAGAAAGATTTCTGGCTCCCAGGTGTCTTTCATACAGGTAACGAGCTGAGATTAGGAGCACACTCTTAAAGGGAGTGCTCCTAATCTCAGTTTCTTACCTGTATAAAAGACACCTGTCCACAGAAGCAATCAATCAATCAGATTCCAAACTCTCCACCATGGCCAAGACCAAAGAGCTCTCCAAGGATGTCAGGGACAAGATGGTAAGATTACTACACAAGGCTGGAATGGCTACACAAGACCATGCCAAGCAGCTTGGTGAGAAGGTGACAACAGTTGGTGCGATTATTCGCAAATGGAAGAAACACAAAAAACTGTCAAACTCCCTTGGCCTAGGGCTCCATGCAAGATCTCACCTCGTGGAGTTGCAATGATCATGAGAATGGTGAGCGAATCAGCCCAGAACTACACAGGAGATCTTGTCAATGATCTCAAGGCAGCTGTGACCATGATCACCAAGAAAACAATTGGTAACACACTACGCCGTGAAGGACTGAAATCCTGCAGCGCCCGCAAGGTCCCCCTGCTCAAGAAGCCACATGTACATGCCCGTTCTAAGTTTGCCAATGAACATCTGAATGATTCAGAAGGACAACTGGGTGAAAGTGTTGTGGTAGATGAGACCAAAATGGAGCTCTTTGGCATCAACTCAACTCACCTGTGTTTGGAGAGGAGGAATGCTGCCTATGACCCAAGAAACCATCCCCACCGTCAAACATGGAGGGTGGAAACATTATGCTTTGGGGGTGTTTTTTCTGCAAGGGGACAGGACAACTTCACCGCATCAAAGGGACGATGGACGGGGCCATGTACCGTCAAATCTTGGGTGAAAACCTCCTTCCCTCAGCCAGGGTATTGAAAAATGGGTCGTGGATGGGTTTCCAGCATGACAATGACCCGAAACACACGGCCAAGGCAACAAAGGAGTGGCTCAAGAAAAAGCACATTAAGGTCCTGGAGTGGCCTAGCCAGTCTCCAGACCTTAATCCATAGAAAATCTGTGGAGGGAGCTGAAGGTTCAAGTTGCCAAACGTCAGCCTCGATACTTAATGACTTGAAGAAGATCTGCAAAGAGGAGTGGACAAAATCCCTCCTGAGATGTGTGCAAACCTGGTGGCCAACTACAAGAAACATCTGACCTCTTGTTGATTGCCAACAAGGGTTTTGCCACCAAGTACTAAGTCATGTTTTGCAGAGGGGTCAAATACTTATTTCCCTCATTAAAATGCAAATCAATTTATAA
This sequence comes from Salvelinus sp. IW2-2015, assembly GCF_002910315.2. Classification (NCBI taxonomy): domain Eukaryota; kingdom Metazoa; phylum Chordata; class Actinopteri; order Salmoniformes; family Salmonidae; genus Salvelinus; species Salvelinus sp. IW2-2015. The sequence continues at coordinate 4,074,381 of NC_036847.1, forward strand.
CATTTTTGACATGCGTTTTTCTGGATTTTTTTGTTGATATTCTGTCTCTCACTGTTCAAATAAACCTACCATTAAAATTACAGACTGATCATTTCATTGTCAGTGGGCAAACGAACAAAATCAGCAGGGGATCAAATACTTTTTTCCCTCACTGTATTCATTCATATATTTCAGACATCATATTCTTGCGACACTTTGTTTCTCGAGTCTTCTCCTCGAGGAGTTTGGGATGAAAAGCATTAGCCTCCACTCTGCTCATCACAATATCCTCACAGTAATCTCAATAAGACCAGAGATTTCCTGCAACTGCCACATGACTCATCAGCCAAAGTAGACCCCAATAAGCCTATTCACAGAACGCCAAATCCTTATATAAACTCGTCTAGCGACATAATCCTCAGCATTCACCTCTGTCTACTAAGTGCCGGCTCTTTAGAGAAAGATGCACTTTCATTCCGCAAACAAATGGTCAAATAATGGACCTGTGCTAGCAGTGTATGGGATGAGGATGGAGGATCCACCTCTTCTAAGAGAAAGCTGTTTCCACCCGTCAGCACTAAAACGCTAACACCTCCTGCACCGTGTCCCAGATTTAGACCATTTGCATAAACTGCCATCCTAAATTATTCACAGCTGCTTTCTCTGCTTTTCTGACTAATTAAAATTTGAGTTCCCGAGTTTCCATTTTTTCCTCGAGTTAGACAGAGGGCACGCACGCACACGCACACACACACACGCACACACACAAAGTAAACAAACACACACATGAACGCATACTGTATACAGTCATATAAACATTTATATATGGGAATAGCTAGTTTCATTCTGAACACACACACACACACACACACACACACACACACACACACACGGCCAAAAAAGCACAACACAAGTCAGGTCTACCCAGGTAGCTTTTCTCTCCTAATGTTTATAGTAGCGTACCAGTGAGCACGTACAGACTTCACCCAAACATGTATCTTTCCTCTAAATAAAAAGACACAGAGCAGTTGGGAATGAACCGTTAGTGGATTGATGAAAGCAGGAATAATTCTATAGCCCACCAGCACTGTAGCTTTTCCTCCCGATAGTTGAACTTGACAATTCCTTAATTACTATTAGGTCTCTGTCAATCAGAGCAAAAACAGAGCCTAAAGCTTTCATTAGATGCCATTAAATCGCAATCCTTCCTTCCTATCCCACTTCCTCAAGCGTGTGGTGTGGTGTGTGTGTGTGTGTGTGTGTGTGTGTGTGTGTGTGTGTGTGTGTGTGTGTGTGTGTGTGTGTGTGTGTGTGTGTGTGTGTGTGTGGTGTGTGTGTGTGTGTGTGCGTGTGTGTGTGTGTGTGTGCGTGTGTGTGTGTGTGCGTGCGTGCCTTTGTGTGTCTGTGCCGTCGTACGTGGTGTGTGTGCATGCGTGCAAGATGCATGGTCAGATACATCATCTCTTTGGAAAACACTGATAAACACGTCTCATAAGATGATCACATTGCTCAGAGACACACACACACACACACACACACACACACACACACAGGGAGACAAGAACGAACACACAAAGATGCACTTTCATGCCGCAAACACTAAATATGCATGCATGGATGTGTGTATGTTTTAAGGAAGAATGACAGGCTAAGAATCATCAATATAATCCCTTCACAGTCTCAAGGTAAATAGTTCAGAGGTTGGATTGGTTGGTTCTTTGACATTCTCGGGGGAAAATCTCCCCACCTTCTCTTTCACTTCGTCTTGTCACGCAAAGGCTGCAAAGGTGTTCACTGTAAAGTGAGAGACTCCCACTGGATGTTCACCTTCCGTACACCTCACACAATAGAAGAGGACCGTTTCAACATGCCAACATTCTCGCAAAGGATTTATCATTTCACAACCAAGAAGAGTGGGAGGTGACACGTACATAGGGCATTCAGTGAAAACAGAATARCACATCGGGTGAGTCTGGCAGATGCAGCCCAAGTCAAACTCAGAAAATACAAATTAAAGAAAACGTTTTTTTTGCCCTTTATTCTCAACTCCAGACAGAGCTAGTCTCCTCTCACTCACTGGTGAATTCACCATTAGCCAGAAGAGGCAATTGCTTCAGGCTTCACATCATCAAGGGGCCTCATGAGCTGGGCATAACATTTTTTTTATACAAATAAAACAAAAACATGTAAAATCATTTCTCTGCTTGAGGCCCCCTYATGCTCCGCTCGAGGCATAATAAATCAATAATACAACATCTCCATTCTCTGTGTTAAACTAGAGTTATAATCTCAATCCAGCACGTCCGCCTACTTTACAGTGGCAAGAAAAAAGTATGTGAACCCTTTGGAATTACCTGGGCTTAAATTGGTCATAAAATGTGATCTGATCTTCATCTAAGTCACAACAATAGACAAACGCAGTCTGCTTAAACTAATAACACACAAACAATTACACGTTTTCATGTCATTACTGAACACACCGTGTAAACATTCACAGTGCAGGGTGGGAAAAGGATGTGAACCCTTGGATTTAAGAACTGGTTGACCCTCCTTTCGCTTCAATAACCTCATCCAAACGTGTTCTGTAGTTGCAGATCGGACCTGAAAAACGGTCAGGAGGAATTTTGGACCATTCCTCTTTACAAAACTGTTTCAGTTCAGCAATATTCTTGGGATGTCTGGTGTGAACMGCTCTCTTGAGGTCATGCCACAGCATCTCAATCTGGTTGAGGTCAGGACTCTAACTGGGCCACTCCAGAAGGCGTATTTTCTATTGTTGAAGCCATTCTGTTTTTGATTTACTTCTGTGTTTTGGGTCGTTGTCCTGTTGCGTCACCCAACTTCTGTTGAGCTTCAATTGGCGGACAAATAGCCTTACATTCTCCTGCAAAATGTATTGATAAACTTGGGAATTCATTTTTCCGTTGATGATAGCAAGCTGTCCAGGCCCTGAGGCAGAAAAACAGCTCCAAACCATGATGCTCCCTTCACYGTTCTTTACATTTGGGATGAGGTTTTGATGTTGGTGTGCTGTGCCTTTTTTCTCTACAGAATATTTTGCCACTAGCGCTGTGGAACATCCAGGTGCTCTTTTGCGAACTTCAGACGTGCAGCAATGTTTTTTTTGGACAGCAGTGGCTTCTTCCGTGTTGTCCTCCCATGAACACCATTCTTTTTTTTTATAAATTTGTTTACCCCCTTTTCTCCCCAATTTTCATGGTATCCAATCGCTAGTAATTACTATCTTGTCTCATCGCTACAACTCCCGTATGGGCTCGGGAGAGACGAAGGTCGAAAGTCATGCTTCCTCCGAAGCACAACCCAACCAAGCCGCACTGCTTCTTAACACAGCGCGCCTCCAACCCGGAAGCCAGCCGCACCAATGTGTCGGAGGAAACACCGTGCACCCGCCCCCCTTGGTTAGCGCGCACTGCGCCCGGGCCCGCCACAGGAGTCGCTAGAGCGCGATGAGACAAGGATATCCCTACCGGCCAAGCCCTCCCTAACCCGGACGACGCTAGGCCAATTGTGYGTCGCCCCACGGACCTCCCGGTCGCGGCCGGCTGCGACAGAGCCTGGGCGCGAACCCAGAGACTCTGGTGGGTGGCACAGCTAGCGCTGCGATGCAGTGCCCTAGACCACTGCGCCACCCGGGAGGCCCATGAACACCATTCTTGTTTAGTGTTTTACGTATCGTAGACTCGTCAACAGAGATGTTAGCATGTTTCAGAGATTTCTGTAAGTCTTTAGCTGACACTCTAGGATTCTTCTTAACCTCATTGAGCATTCTTCGCTGTGCTCTTGCAGTTATCTTTGCAGGACGGCCACTCCTACGGAGAGTAGCAACAGTGTGGAACTTCCTCCATTTATAGACAATTTGTCTTACCGTGGASGGATGAACACAAAGGCTTTTAGAGATACTTTTGTAACCCTTTCCAGCTTTATGTAAGTCAACAATTCTTAATCTTGGGTATTCTGAGATCTCTTTTGTTCGAGGCATGGTTCACATCAGGCAATGCTTCTTGTGAATAGCAAACTCAAATTTTGTGAGTGTTTTTTATAGGACAGGGCAGCTCTAACCAACATCTCTAATCTCGTCTCATTGATTGAACTCCAGGTTAGCGGACTCCTGACTCCAATTAGCTTTTGGAGAAGTCATTAGCCTTGGGGTTCACATATTTTTTCCAACCTACACTGTGAATGTTTAAATTATGTATTCAATATAGACAAGAGAAATACAATCACTTGTGTGTTATTCGTTTAAGCAGACTGTGTTTGTCTGTTGTTGTGACTTAGATGAAGATCAGATCTAATTTGATGACCAATTTATGCAGAAATCCAGATAATTCCAAAGGGTTCACGTACTTTTTCTTTCCACTGTATGTCAACCTTCCGCAATCTGCGGTGGAAGGTAGCCGAGCTACAGCGGTGTTTGTCAGACCATCCTTCTTCTCCCAAAAACATCTGTAGCATCCGAATGGTTTGGGCTACACAATAATATCACCCCTCTTTGGAAAGGTGAGACTCTCCGTTTTGCTCTACGAGCCCCAAAAGTGTCATGAGACTCTTCTGAAGGTAATCCAGTACCGGGCCGAAAAATGAATGGAAATGAATAGGGCATTTCCACATAAAAGTTATACGGGTAATTCCACTAGAAATTATTATATATTTTTTTCTGAGCTTTCTTAGTTCTCTAACATATAAGAAAGACACTTTAAAACATGCCTCCTTTGTATTTCATTTTTTACGATCTGTTTTTCCATGTATGAATCTGTTATTAAATGCATTTCTATGGGCTAATAGCAGCAAGGCCAAAATCATCAAATAATATATATATATACAGTGCATTCGGAAAGTATTCAGACCCTTTGAATGTTTCCATATTTTGTTACTTACAGCCGTACTATTCTTCCCTCAATCTACACACAATACTCCATAATGACAAAGCCGAAAACAGGTTTTTTGAAATGTTTGAGCTCAGGTGCATCCTGTTTCCATTGATCATCCTTGAGATGTTTCTACAACTTGATTGGAGTCCACCTGTGGTAAATTCAATTGATTGGACATGATTTGGAAAGGCACACACCTGTCGATATAAAGGTCCCACAGTTGACTAAAAACACAACTAAAAACCAAGATATGAGGTTGAAGGAATTGTCCGTAGAGCTCCCAGACAGGATTGTGTCGGTCACACCCTGATCTGTTTCGCACCCCACCAGGTGTCTCCTATTTTTCCCCATTATCCCTTGTGTATTTATACCTGTGTTTTCTGTTTGTCTGTCGCCAGTTCGTCCCAGTGTGTTTTCCGTGTGTTACCTTGTCTCTAGTTCCTGTTTTCTAGGTTTCCCGGTTCCGACCCTTCTGCCTGCCCTGACCCTGCCTGCCATTCTGTCCCTTTTTGACTTTCCTTCTCAATTAGTTTGAGCCAATCAGTTGTGTTGTGACAAGGCAGGAGGTGGTATACAGAAGATAGTCCTATTTGGTAAAATACCAAGTCTATATTATGGCAAGAACAGCTCCAATAAGCCAAGAGAAACGACAGTCCATCATTACTTTAAGATATGAAGATCAGTCAAGTGCAGTCGCAAAAACCATCAAGAGCTATGATGAAACTGGCTGACATGAGGACCTCCACAGGAAAGGAAGACCCAGAGTTACCTCTGCTGCAGAGGATAAGTTCACTAGAGTTAACTGTACCTCAGATTGCAGCCTAAATAAATGCTTCACAGAGTTCCAGTAAGAGACACATCTCAGTCGAATTRYTGCAAAGAAACCACTACTTAAGGACAGCAATAATAAGAAGAGACCTGCTTGGGCCAAGAAACACGAGCAATGGACATTAGACCGGTGGAAATCTGTCTTTTGGTCTGATGAGTCCAAATTTGATATTTTTGCCATCCCATCTGGTTTACGCTTAGTGGGACTATCATTTGTTTTTCAACACGTCAAAGACCCAGCACACCTCCAGGCTGTGTAAGGGCTATTTGACCACAAAGGAGAGTGATGGAGTGTTGCATCAGATGACCTGGCCTCCATAATCACCCGACCTCAACCCAATTGATTTGGTTTGGGATGAGTTGGACCGCAGAGTGAAGGAAAAGCAGGCAACAGTCTCATTCAAGACTGTTGAAAAAGAATTCCAGTTGAAGCTGGTTGAGAGAATGCCAAGAGTGTGCAAATCTGTCATCAAGGCAAAGGATGGCTGCTTTGAAGAATTTCAAATATAAAATATATTTTGATTTCTTTAACACTTTTTTGGTTACTACATGATTCCGTATGTTATTTCATATTTTTTGATGTCTTCACTATTATTCTACAATGTAGAAAATGGTCAAATTAAAGAAAAACCCTTAAATGAGTAGGTGTGTCCAAACTTTTGACTGGTACTGTATATAAAATTCTAAATCAAATAGCTAAATGATCCTTGGTATGACCATCTTAAAACAATTCCATATGTTAGCTCAGGAGAATCTCAGCTCCGGGCCCTTAGACTAGGGGTAGGCACGTGCACAGATAGGTCTCTACCTGTGCAGAGCACATGCCCTTCCAGTCTCCAAAGTCCCCTTTTGCGTGGTGGTATAATTTCCCCCAAAATAACATTTTTTTTGTATAAATGTTTTGTCATTGTTGTTCGCAACCCACCGCCCACAAGTTGTCATCAAGTTCGCCACTCCCACCCGTCCGTTGGTTCTGCACTGTACGGGGCTTGCGTGCGCCCGGTTGCGCCTTTTTCCCCAGTMTGCACTGTAGGGAGTTTGTGTGCGCCCGGTATCCAAACATGCATGTATTGAGAGATGCGCTCAATACATGCACACTCGGTCGAGTGTGTGTAGGTAGCTAGTTTAAATAACCCCAAACACACAATTTGATTAACACTTGATAACACTTGATTTAGCCTACATCATCATCGATATTTGATCTGATTGGCTGATACGCGCAGCAGAAAGACAGAGGTAAGTCACAAATCAATAAACGAAATCCAGCTAGCTAACTAGCAGATTTATATCAATCATCAACGATCAGCTGACAGCCAACCCTCCTTTCCCAATGTCAGTCATGTCTTTAGGATGCACTGTAACTAGCTTGCTTACAATTTGTGTTGTTGCAGAAATTAATAGGCCTATGCTCAAAAATGTAAAAATCGATAAAGAGGCATTTGGTATGTTATGAATTTCAAGATATGAAAGTCTAAAAAAAATTCAAGTGGGGGGGTGACCTTTATTTAAACTTTTGAGCACAAGCCCCCTGACTAGTCTGTGCATGGCCCTGACTAGGAAGATACAATACGTATTTCTTTAGTAAAAAGACAGGCGCTGCTGATAATACTGCCATCGTCGTCGAGGTAGAGGACATGTACAGCATGTGTAGACATGTATTTGATGCTGTCTAGMCAAAAAGAGTATGGCATGTCATACTCTTTTTGGCCAGACGGCATCAGATACATGCGCTACATATAGTAAGACAGAGGGGCGCTGTTTCGCTCGCTCGGATGCTTTCTCCGGTGAGATAGTTTCAGCCACTTGCGAATTGACTGGCCTCTGCCCGGGGCCTCCAAATCATTAAGTCTGACCCTGCTCCCACACTTTTTCTGTGGTTACTGTGTCCTAGGGAGCGGTCCCGCTGAGTAAGTATTTATACAAAATTCATTGCCCACTCAACTGATTTCTTATGCAGGAGACCAGCATTAGTATTAAATATTAAACCTAAGTGCTGAAGAAAGAGATAATTATCATCACACTAGTGGAGATATGGGGAGAGAAAGAAGGATTTACATATTGACAATAGATGAATGAAGGACAAGGGAAAACAGGCTACGTGACTGAAAACACAACACTGAATTGCCATGAATCAAACAGTTTACCGTCACTGATGTGTTGAATTATTTAACTCACAATACTGAATGACTCAATGACTGAGCATGTTGTTKTTTTTTTGCTTGTTTTTTCAGGCCCTGGTTGAGCTCCAATCAGGGACAGTCACTCTGTTGGCTGTGGGAGAACTGCATATTCACACAGAGCGAGAGAGAGAGGACAATTCATCCATCCAATACCTGGACACTTTGTTAGCAGTATGGCTATTCGGACACTATTCCGACCAATATAAGGTTTGATTATCCGTTTGGTCCGTTTTTGGGAGTAACAGTAAGAAGAATCCATAGTGCCCTGGAAAGGGAAAGTTGACCAAGGTCTGTTGGGAAGAGAGGTCTGACTCTCACCATGGCTGTGCTTCCTTTCTGGACACTGATATTGGACCATGCTGTCACTGTGTCCACTGTGTGGGAGATAAGACCGTAAACATCCTGTCGCTAGATGAGTGAAGATGTCAACTCTCACTCTTGTCTTTCTCTCTGTGTCACACACACACACACATTCTCTCAATTATACTGTATTTGGGTATTWAGTGTGTGCCGGCGCGTCCCCACTGCCCGTGTCACTGTCACACTGGTGGTGACACGTGTTTGGTTTGGGTCTCCATCTGGTTTTTCCACAGGTCAAGATGTGGAACCTCTGTCTGTTTTCACTGTTTCCCACACTGGAGGGAGGGTGAGCCATTTAACACACAATGGCGCCTACCCCCACCTAAAAACCCACATCCCTTCCCATTACATATGGTGGGAGATGCAATCCCCGTTCAAACCCTTTACCCAAATGCAGGCAATAGATATTACCCATTGTCATCCAACCAGCCTGTCTGCCTACTCCCCCGTGTTTTGTGGTAATGTGTCTCTGTGCAGCCCTGTGTCCACAGACAGCCTCATTCTCACAGACAAGGAGTCACGGGCTCCAAATAAAACATGACACCAAGACCATACAGCTCAAAGTGAGAAACAAGGGAGGGAGGAGAAAGAGAAGAGAAAGAGAGAGAGAAAGGGAGAGAAAAAGAGAGAAAAGGCGTGAGAGAGAGGGGAAAAGGTTGGTAAAAGAGAGAGAACACAAGGGGGAGAGAGGGTGGAAAAGTGAGAGGTAAGGAGTAAGAGAGGGATTGAACGAAGTAGAGAGAAAAAAGAAAGAGAGAGGTAGAGAGATTACGCAACGCAGATGATGACTCACCCATCTATTTGTTCCCTCTTTTCCTCCGTGACAGAATTGAGAGGTGCTACTCCTAAAACGCACGCACTGTCACACCGTAACACTATAACACACTGACACTCGCTGATGCACACCGTAATGTTGTCAGTCTGGCCACATCATCACACACCATGCCGTCAATAGAATCTTAAAGCACAGTAAGCTTGGACGGTTGGAATGTGAGTTTACTGTGATATTATAGACTAGACTGATTCAGAAAGATGCCTAATGGAGCAGCCCTCTACTGCAGAGCATATTAACTTTCAGGCTACAGTGCTACAGACTCTTCAACAGTCCAATTACCTCGGTGGAGAAGCATGTTCACTCTGTGTGTGTGGTGTGTGCGCGAGCATGCTGTGCGTCCATGCGCGCTTGCCTTCGCGTGTCTGTGCCGCCGTGTGTGGTGTGTGTGTTTGTGCGTGTGTATGTGTGCATAGCGTGTGTGTACGTAAGAGTGTGAGGGAGTACTACATTAATGTCCCTGTGTCCCAGGCTAATTACTGAGACGAAGATGAACATTCAGGGGAGATCCCTGCTCACCTTTATACCTTCCTAAATAATAGTTATAACAGCCAGTGAATAAGGCTTCCAACATCTCCGTGATAGGATGGGGAACACTACGGCACAACAAATTCCCCAGTGTTAAATCAACACTGAGAGTGTTACATTTAACACTGGTCCAGTGTCTATTAGGGTCCACACTTTTCAGTGTTAAATTAACACACTGCTAAGTGTAAAGCCTTATTTGCATATTTCCCACAATGCCTTGCCGAGAAAATTGTAGAGTTACCACCCATGACTCTATTTGTTAGTGACAGAGACATGCTTGTTTCATTCATCCATTTCCAGTCCTGTGCCTTCAAGMGAGAACCTAAGCGAATATGTTACCATTCAAATAAAATGATTTAACACAATACAACATTTATTTCATAAGGCCTTATTTTGAGAGCTTTACCTTAATACAGTGGCCTGAAACTCATGGTTAACAGGCCACATCAGGCTTGCAAATCACTTTATGCTGGCTTTCATATTGAACTATAATTCGTAGTGAAATCCAGCCAGTGGGGAGATCCAACATTTGGAATTTTTTTTCACTCGCAACTTGCATTCAGAATGACTAAGATATGAGACTAATCTAAACTGAAAAAAACTTTTCAGTAATAGGTGCAATAAATCCAAGTAACAGTTTGGATTAGAAAAATATTTGTTATTTATATTTGAGTAGCATAAGATTAATTAATTAACCAATGTGCATGCAAAAACATAGATATTGAAACAAATAATTCAAAAAATCTACCTGCAATAGAGCATGCTGGGAAATATGATAAAGATGTGCATGCCAAGAGTGTGCAAAGCTGTCATTAAGGCAAAGGGTGGCAACATTTAAGAATCTCACATATAAAATATATATATATATATATTGGTTACTACATGATTCCATATGAGTTATTTCATAGTGTTGATGTCTTCACTATTATTCTACAATGCAGAAAATGGTTAAAATAAAGAAAAACCCTTGAATGAGTAGGTGTGTCCAAACGTTTGACTTGTACTGTGTATATATATCCATTGATTCTTGAAGAATAACTTGTTTGGGATAGGGGGCAGCATTTTCATGTTTGGATGAAAAGCGTGCCCAGAGTAAACTGCCTGCTACTCAGTCCCAGTTGCTAATATATGCATATTATTAGTAGATTTGGATAGAAAACACTCAAGTTTCTAAAACTGTTTGAATGATGTTTGTGAGTATAACAGAACTCATATGGCAGGCGAAAACCTGAGAAGAATCCAAACAGGAAGTGGGAAATCTGAGGTTTGTAGTTTTTCAACTCTTTGCCTATCGAATATACAGTGTCTATGGGGTCAAATTGCACTTCCTAAGGCTTCCACTAGATGTCAACAGTCTTTAGAACCTTGTTTGATGCTTCTACTGTGAAGTGGGGGCGAATGAGAGGGGATTGAGTAAGGTCTCTCCCAGAGTGCCATGAGCTGACCATGCGCATTCACGTGAGAGTTAGCTTGAGTTCCATTGCATTTCTGAAGACAAAGGAATTCTCTGGTTGGAACATTATTGAAGATTTATGATAAAAACATCCTAAAGATTGATTCTATACTTCGTTTAACATGTTTCTACGAACTGTAATATGACTTTTTTGACTTCTCGTCTGAACTAAGCGATCGCGCATTGAGCATTTGGATTACTGGGCTAAACACGCGAACAAAAAGGAGGTATTTGGACATAAATTATGGACGTTATCGAACAAATCAAACCTTTATTGTCGAACTGGGATTCCTGGGAGTGCATTCTGATGAAGATCATCAAAGGTAAGTGATATTTATAATGCTATTTCTGACTTCTGTTGACCCCGCAACATGGCGGGTATATGTTTGGCTTGTTTTGGTCTCTGAGCGCCGTACTCAGATTATTGCATGGTTTGCTTTTTCCGTAAAGCTATTTTGAAATCTGACAAAGCGGTTGCATTAAGGAGAAGTATATCTATAATTCTGTGCATAATACTTGTATCTTTTATGAATGTTTATTATGAGTATTTCTGTAAATTGATGTGGCTCTATGCAAATTCACGGGATGTTTTGGAGGCAAAGCCAAATGTAAACTGAGGTTTTTGGATATAAATATGAACTTGATCGAACAAAACATACATGTATTGTGTAACATGTTGCCCCGGGAGTGTCATCTGATGAAGAATATCAAAGGTTAGTGGTTCATTTTATCTCTATTTCTGCTTTTTGTGACTCTCTTTGGTTGGAAAATGGCTGTATGCTTTCTGTGACTAGTTGCTGACCTAACATAATGATATGTTCTGCTTTCGCCGAAAAGCCTTTTTGAAATCGGACACTGTGGTTGGATTAACGAGAAGTTTATCTTTAAAATGGTGTCTAATACTTGTATGTTTGAGAAATTTGAATTATGAGATTTCTGTTGATTGAATTTGGCGCCCTGCAATTTCATTGGCTGTTGGCGAGGGGTTCCGCTAGCGGAATGGGGTTCCCAGACAGGATAACTTATAAATCCTTCATGAGCTTAGTTCAACTGTCACACTCCATGAGAAWCCAAAATATAAGCTTGTTTTACACCAATGTTTGTAAACATTGTAAATATCTCCAGGCCCATCCCTCCGCCTTTTACCAAAACAGAGACAGGGTGTCCRTTTTGTTATTGTTTCATCTGTGGATTTGCCCTTTAAACAGCTGCATATTATCAAGATATCAAAGTGTCACACGAAAGGTAAAAAAAAAAATAGACCTATAGCAAATGCAGCATATGGCATTCATTTTTCACATGTAAATAGCACTTTTCAGTAGTGCTCAAAGCATGCCATTCCATGAGCGCAGCATTTATTTTTCAACTTGAATCAATGAGCTCAATCAGTCCTCCATGACAACAAAATCATAAACAACAGAGTAGGGMTGGCTAATAAGTTCTTAGTTTTGGGGCTATGCTCAGGTAAAACAATTTCTAATCTATACTTCCATATTTTTCAGGTCCTATTGTTGAAGATCAAGGGGTATAACATGTATTGGATTGACTGGTATTCTGATAGACTTGTAAAGATATAATGTAATCATATTATTATATGTAGTAGAAAGCGATGGGTTAGAAGAAGCCTACATAACCAACCCATAAAGTAAAATGTAACATCCATATATGGCCAGCTATGTCAACTTTAAGATTGGTTTATCCTGCAATAGATATAGTAATAGTTCAGTTAGTAACATTCATTTTTGTCTTCTTCTAATGCCTCTTAAGGGGAAAGTAATCTAAAAGTAACTGAGTGTAATCAGAATACGTTACTGAGTTTGGGTAATCCAAAAGTTACGTTACTGATTACAATTGGACAGGTAACTAGTAACTGTAACAGATTACATTTAGAAAGTAATTTACCCWMCCCTGGTTAGCATGTAGTGTGCGCCAATTGGTGTCACCTCGTTAGTCAGTATGTGTTACACCTGTGCTGGTTGCCGTCTCATTAGTGGGAAGGTGTTTCACCTGTGCTGGCCCAGGTGCTATTTAGAGTGGCAGGCCCTGTGCTCCAGTTGTCTTGATAGATGTGATTTGTTAACACCTTTAGTTGGCTCTCCCTAGTTTGAGGTCTAGACAGACAATACTTTATCCGATTTAGTWTTGTTCCGGTTTAAGTGTTTTTCTTTTGGGCGCTCAAGGTGGATGGCTTTTAGGTTGAAGTTGTTGCTTGTCAACTTTCAGCTGACACCCCCCATGAGTGTCTTTCCGAATCCCTCCTAGAACCCCACTTGTTTTGTTTTTGCTGGTTTGTTCCCTGTTCTTGCTGGGGAATGTAACACAGTAAACAACATGTAATATACGAATAAAACGGAACAGAATATTTTGTTTAAATTATAAAACGTTGGCGGTACTTATCTCCTGTCTTGAACCGTTATTCTCAGTGATCATTTGAAACGGCTCAATTTGGCGATTTGAAAAATGTAGGGTTACAAAAACAAAATCGGCCTTAACTGTATACAGACTTAATTTAGTTTATTCTGCCTGTTCATTGGAATTTTCTAAATGGACAATTCCACATTGTACATGCATGGTGATGAATTAAGGTCCTAACATCTATTTGGTGAGTAGGCCTAAACTTAATGATGCTGATGAATATGCTCACTCTTTATCAAACTAATGTATTTGCATCTTTTCAGTGTGGATCCTGTACATGTTAAGGGGGGGGGGGTTATAAACTAGCCCTAGGCCAGCGTTTCCCAAACTCGGTCCTCGAGACCAAGGGGGGCATGTTTGGTTGATTATTTGAATCCGCTATGTCGTGCTAAGGCAAAAACCAAAACATGTACCGTTTGGGAAACCCTGCCCTAGGCTAACCGACTCTAAATGGCACTAGCAGTTCGCAAAGTAGCCTAAGCGGAAAATAGAGGGGACGCGATTGTTCAAAAACTGCAGCTTGTTGTTGGAACACATTATCCTAATTCAGTCAACCAGTCCACTTTGAATTTGTGACACGACTGTCGTCATTAGGCAAGGAATGTCGCTTGTGTATCCCATATATATATTTTTTTTATAGGCATGTATTTATGTAGGCTTAACGGGAGCTTGTGCACACACACACACACAGGACTTGTGTGTAGAGGGAGCTGTCAGAACGCAATTGCGTAAAACGAGGGGGTGGGAGAGGGAATTTAGGGACAAGATCTGCGTGATGCTTGGTTTCATTTTGTAGTGCTCCGCCAAGACACATGTAGGCCAATGGAACAGAGTCAAAGCAAATTAACATGGTCTTCAAGACGATGTTTAAAAAAAATTCTAAGCACATTCCACCATAGTTTTACAGTAGTTAAAAAAAAAAGATCTGATTAAAGAGCAAGTTGATGTCGATCGAGGCTCATTCCTATCTCTACATCACATGGATTTTTTTTGTCACCATGAACATGTTTAACTCGTCTCACCAGCACACATTTGATGCAGCAAGGGTCGAAATGGCCTATTTGGTTTMTTGCAAAGCAGAGCTGTTTTATCGAGGTTCAACTATCCTGTACTTTTTGATTTGGTGCGTACACACAGCTTGGCTACATTGTGACTGCGAGGGGGCTCAGCTAGGACTGTTACAGAATGAAAACATTTTAATGATGTGACTTAACCGATCGATGTCAGGGAACTAGACGGTACAAAATGCAGAATGGTGTTAAATACCTGCAAACAGCTTGGGGAGCAAAATCATTTTTCAGATTTAATACTAGGCCTACTGATTTAATTCTCAGTAGCTTCTCATTGACAGCCTCAAGCTACTGGACATTCCGTTTTTTTGCTAAKGCGCAACCTTTGGAAGGCTGCCTGTGTGAGAATCTCAATTGCATATTTCTCGCGGCATCTCTCCTTCTCAAAACCCATTGGATGAGGAAGCCAAAGGTCCCTCCCCTGTGTCCGTTTTAAGGAGAGCAATTAAGATTTTCCCAGATAATCTTAACACTTTCCAGTGGGCAAAACCATTCATCTTGAGGGGGAAGGGGTACAAAAAAGCAGTCTGTTAATYATTATATCATATAAAATGGACCTTTTTAATACAGACTAGCTCAAATGATCCAATGGAGTGTACGTTTGTACCCCTATTTTGAAAGTAGGGCTGCAGCTGCTCCTTTTGGTCCATTGCTCAGGTGCCTGTGTTTATTTAGATGCAAACGCTCTGTTAATGGTTCCCTGTTATACATGACATTTACAGACCAATCAATACTACAGTACCATCACCCACACAGCACTGAACCATGTCATAGTAAGCAATATATTACTGAACATTCCATCCAGCCTGTAACTGAAGCAAGGCAAATAGGTTTGGAGCCCGCAAGTCAGGGCCCGTTGGGACTAGGAGCAGAACACACAGTCCGCTATGAGCCGAGTCCTGGCTAATTGGCGAGAAACCGTCTGTTATGCATTCATCATGGATGTTTAAATACCATGTTTGTGCGCATCAGTTTAGATGCAACACCTCCTTATTCTGCAGTATAATACAGCCCATAAATAGGAAACTAGCAGACCGCACAAATGCGCTGGACCCCACTCCCCCACCTCTCTCTTTCACGGTCTCTCTCATTCAGGAATCAATAGCTTTTAACTGCCGCGACTCCTTTCACTGGGCACATAATATCAAGCCCCTCGCTCTCTTAGTCCCTTCTTCAGACCCGACTGAAAGATTAGGCGATGGAGGGGGGATAGAGAGGGAGGGAGCTTACACCAGGCAACATCTTCGAACAAATGGAAAAATCAACTCTTACCTGGTTTGGAACAATCCAGCAAAGAGGATGAAAATACATGAGAAAAGGGTTGGTTAGAAAAACACTTAATTCACAAATAAATACATAAATTCATGAATCCACTTAGAATGTCCTATGATCGCCTAAACTCATGCCTCCGCTATCTTAATTGGAGTGCTTTCTAGCGTTTGCATGCGTGTATTTCTTTATTAGCTGGGAGTAAAACAGCTAATCATTTGCATTATCCTGAGAGCCCTGGAGTTGTAGAGAGAATTGCTTTATGGGATATTCCCGGTCCTTCTCAGTACTAGAGGGTATCGACGATGCTATACAGATTCAGTGTTCACAGTATATCAGACATTTACTGGGGAAGATCTCTCTCTCTCTCTCACACACAAATCTGTGCCACTAATACAGATATTCAACAATCCCTCTACACCTTCATCCCCATCAGAATCGCTCTCCTCCCAACCTATTCCATCTTTCCAACAAGGGTTAGAGCTGTAATGCAAATGTGGGATAAATAGGTGTAAGGGGCTGTCTGTACACAGCAACCTGTGCTTAAGTTAACATAAAGCAGCACAGGTTTGTTCATGTCGATGGAGGTGTTGTACCGTCGACTAAAGTGTTATTGCAGCAACAGCGCCAACAGGTTCATAACGCCACTATACTTTCCTCGATGAAGTGGTGTGTTTTTTTGGTACGTTTCCCTCAGTGTCCGTGTGTTTTCTGGTGGTGTCCCTGTTACTAATGGAGCGCGCTGGGGACAGACTGTGATTAACACTGTGCAGCCACACTATTCTCTCTCTCCCTCTCCGCTGGGGAAAAGCAGCCTAATGGAGCCACGTATACAGCATTTATTTATCCAACGGCATCAAATATTAAACACGTAATTACGGAGCACGGCGCGTCTCGTTCCAAAGAACAGTCGCTTAAACCTACGAGTCTGAGAATAAGAGACGGAAAAGCCCATGACAACTGTAATTACTGAAAACCTGTTTGATAAAACAGTGTTTGTTTCTCAGTGTACAGTGGTGGGTGTGTGCGAGAGCGCTTTGAGTGTTTGTCGGGCACGCGACAAGCCGCCACCATGTAGTTTGTTAATAATTCATCCTGATCTATCGCAACAATACACTCTCTCTCACTGGGCACATGGAGAGTGTGTTTAATGAAATGTTCTTTACATATTGAATGACCTTCAGTTGTAGCCATTAAGTGTTTACATGCGAGAGAGAGACATTGGACCCTCAGGTGAAGTAGCGAGGGAGGAATGGAGGAGATGAGTTGATGGAGAGGGAGGATAAAAGCATCGTCCATTGGTCTCATCTCAACCCTTCAAAGCGTCCACAGACTCCAGGACGACAGCTTTCAGGCATCCTGAGAGGGAGGGGAGTGATAGAGAGAGCGAGACCAGGTGGGGATGTGAATGGATTGGACCCTCAAGTGAGAGAGAGAAAAAATACCTGGCCACTGTGGCTGACCTAAATTTAAGGAAAGCTTTGACTATGTACAGACTCAGTGTGCATAGCCTTGCCATTTGAGAAAGGCCGTCGTAGGCAGACCTGGCTCTCAAGAAAAGACAGGCTATGTGCACACTGGCCACAAAATGAGGTGGAAACTGAGCTGCAGTTCCTAACCTCCTGCCAAATGTATGACCATATTAGAGAGACATTTCCCTCATTACACAGCTCCACAAATAATTTGAAAACAAACCCAATTTTGATAAACTCCCATATCTACTGGTCTCCACAGTGTGTCATCACAGCAGCAAGATGTGTGACCTGTTGCCACAAGAAATCAAATCAAATCAAATTTTATTTGTCACATACACATGGTTAGCAGATGTTAATGCGAGTGTAGCGAAATGCTTGTGCTTCTAGTTCCGACAATGCAGTAATAACCAACGAGTAATCTAACCTAACAATTCCACAACTACTACCTTATACACACAAGTGTAAAGGGATAAAGAATATGTACATAAAGATATATGAATGAGTGATGGTACAGAACGGCATAGGCAAAATGCAGTAGATGGTATTGAGTACAGTATATACATATGAGATGAGTAATGTAGGGTATGTAAACATAAAAGTGCATAGTTTAAAGTGGCTAGTGATACATGTATTACATAAAGATAGCAAGATGCAGTAGATGATATAGAGTACAGTATATACATATACATTATATTAAGTGGCATTGTTTAAAGTGGCTAGTGACACATTTTTGATCAATTTCCATTATTAAAGTGAGCTGGAGTTGAGTCAGTATGTTGGCAGCAGCCACTCGATGTTAGTGGTGGCTGTTTAACAGTCTGATGGCCTTGAGATAGAAGCTGTTTTTCAGTCTCTCGGTCCCTGCTTTGATGCACCTGTACTGACCTCGCCTTCTGGATGATAGCGGGGTGAACAGGCAGTGGCTCGGGTGGTTGTTGTCCTTGATGATCTTTATGGCCTTCCTGTGACATCGGGTGGTGTAGGTGTCCTGGAAGGCAGGTAGTTTGCACCCAGTGATGCGTTGTGCAGACCTCACTACCCTCTGGAGAGCCTTACGGTTGTGGGCGGAGCAGTTGCCGTACCAGGCGGTGATACAGCTGTTGCACCTTCTTCACAACGTTGTCTGTGTGGGTGGACCAATTCAGTTTGTCCGTGATGTGTACGCCGAGGAACTTAACTTTCTACCCTCTGCACTACTGTCCCGTCGATGTGGATAGGGTGGTGCTCCCTCTGCTGTTTCCTGAAGTCCACAATCATCTCCTTTGTTTTGTTGACGTTGAGTGTGAGGTTATTTTCCTGACACCACACTCCGAGGGCCCTCATCTCCTCCCTGTAGGCCGTCTCGTCGTTGTTGGTAATCAAGCCTACCACTGTAGTGTCGTCCGCAAACTTGATGATTGAGTTGGAGGCGTGCATGGCAACGCAGTCGTGGGTGAACAGGGAGTACAGGAGAGGGCTCAGAACGCACCCTTGTGGGGCCCTAGTGATGAGGATCAGCGGGGTGGAGATGTTGCTACCTACCCTCACCACCTGGGGGAGGCCCGTCAGGAAGTGCAGTAGCCAGTTGCACAGGGCGGGGTCGAGACCCAGGGTCTCGAGCTTGATGACGAGTTGAGGGTACTATGGTGTTAAATGCTGAGCTGTAGTCGATGAACAGCATTCTCACATAGGTATTCCTCTTGTCCAGATGTGTTAGGGCAGTGTGGTTGCGATTGCGTCGTCTGTGGACCTATTGGGGCGGTAAGCAAATTGGAGTGGGTTTAGGGTGTCAGGTAGGGTGGAGGTGATATGGTCCTTGACTAGTCTCTCAAAGCACTTCATGATGACGGAAGTGAGTGCTACGGGGCGGTAGTCGTTTAGCTCAGTTACCTTAGCTTTCTTGGGAACAGGAACAATGGTGGAGAAAAACCCAGAACAACCCATATTTCTGTTTATATAATTTCCCTTTTGTACTTTAACTATTTGCACATAATGACATTTGAATATGTCTTCATGCTTTTGGAACTTTCGTGAGTGTCATTTTGATTTCTTTCACTTTTGTTTATTATCTACTTCACTTGCTTTGGCAATGTTAACAYAGGTTTCCCATGCCAACAAAGCCCTTAAATAGAAATTGAATTGAATTGACAAAGAGAGAGAGAGCCCAGTTAGATGACAGGTGAGCCACAGTGTGACTGACAGCTCCACCAATGACCTCTGAATTATTTATCCCAGGACACACTCCTGTCCATCAGAGCATCGGAGGACATTACCATCACAGTGTGTGTGAGACTGACTGACTAACTAACAGGCTAAGGGACATACAGAGCCCTAGCCCTCTCTCATATCTCATCTCATTACTTATAGGTTGACCCATGGGCCAGAGCGAACAAGTCCTGGTCAGTGGGCTCCTACAAGAACCAGTTAGACAGTGTTTAAAGGTCCTACGCTTTTTTTGAAAGAATCATCCAAATATGAAGTAGGGATTGATCAAGGCTTTGATTCGATTTGGTGTGCACGAAGGCCAGCACACACACACCACATTACCAAGTCAGTGTGATCTGAGCCAGTGGAATAGTCCCAGCAGTTATGATGTTGGTATTCCACTTTCACACAGGGTCCAGTACCAAGACCAAACTCAAAGTGCACTTGGTATTCATAGAGCTCCCTTTCTAGTCAGCTTTATTTGTCTGCATTGAGTAAAGGCCACGACTGGGAAAGTGCCCTTAACACTCTGATCTTGCTTGTCGCGATACCAGGAAACGGACATGCAATTACTACCGTTGATTTGATTTATTCCTGGGCTTTATTCTGGTTGGGTTAGTGCTTTGACCTTTTAGTCAAGTTAGGCTGATGCTAAGTCACGGTAGCTCCACAGATTGCTACATCAACACGATATGATATACGGCGTAAGTGGATGTGATCAGTTTGTGTATTACACTTAATTAATAAAGAACCTGGCAGGGACAGATGAAAACAATAAAAACATGATGGATGTTGTCAACATTTTACTATCGCTCCCCCCACTCAAAGGTTCTTATCCAGCCAAGTGTGATCCTATGGAATCTTAAAGACATTCTGACTGGAATTCCAAAAGACACAAAGGGATTCTGTATAAGGAAAGAAAGTGTCATTTAGAGAGAAGAGCGGGATGTAGAGAGGGTAAAAAAAAGAGAAGGGGGGGGGGGGTGTAGAGAAGGAGAGCAATGAGCAGAAGGAGAAAACAGTTTAGGATTCAATTAGCCTGCCTCTCCTGGTTATGGCAGGGTAGAACTGACAGCTGGGGGAAGGCAGGGACATACTGTACATTCTCTCTCTCGTTGACGCCTCAACTGTCTCTCAAACAGCAGGTTTATGTGTGTGTGTGTGATGTACGTTCGTATTTATTAGGCAAGTGGCATCTATTGCAACTGCTAATTGCAGTGTGCCACATCTTCATTTGAGTCAATAAACACAGCACGTGATACATCCTTGTACTTGTCACTAACGACATCACTTAAAAAGGTGCAATATGCAGAAACTGCTCCGCTATTTCCTGGTTTCTAAAATCCGAATGGTTTGCCTGATTTCAGTGTATGTGTGGTGTAGAGAATCATTGTTCCATCTAATCCGCTGTGAAATATTTTCCATAACCAGAAGAATTGTATTTTCAGCTGTTTGAAGCTGGTGTACAAATCTGAAAGTAAAAGCCGCAGAAACGAAACAACGGGAAGCATAGAAATAGTGCACATAGAACAGATCACTTCTTAAACTTGCTTTCAATGAGTGACATCTATAACAAAATGTCTATGTACATTTGGTCGGGTCACCCAAAAAGTTAAATATTGCAGCTTTAAACGCTCCAGTCTATCTTCATAAGGGTGGGTGATTATATAAATATCTATATTAACATGTCCATGCATGTGAATTATCCAGCCACCTGTGATGACAAGTGATAGTTCATGCCACTTATATGACCACTAGTAACACGTTACAGGTACGTATAGTGTGATCTGATCTTGTAGTTTCCTTTTGCAAATCCCCTCTGTGAATTTTTATGTTGTGGCATACTATTCAATTAACCAGATGCAATTTAACCTACACTATGAAACATCCCTTATTTACAGAAATAAGTTGGCTGTCTACGTGCWATATCAAAACGCTCTCCTCACACCTTCAAAAATCCTTCCAACCTCCCTCTCAAAACATAAATCACAGCCTTGACAACAAAAGTTGCACTCAATGACTTCCACTTCAGCGATAACCCTCCTACTAAAGGTTGGGCGGTTTCTAGATTTTCATATCGTAATACCGTGCCTTCTCTCATTCTGGGATTTACGGTAATACCGRTTTAGTACACAAGGGGGYGGAAAAWATATATATATWTTTTTGTCCATTGGGCATCTTACCAGAATGCTATCAAAATGAGTGCAAGTAACAGCACATTTCCATGGAGGCTACTAGCTAAATACGCTAACGAGCGCAAACAGAAATATACAACATTGCAAAGACAGGCAATTCAGCTCAGAAAGTTATTCATATGCCTATATAGGTCGGCCTATACCCAATTACATTTTTGGTGAGTTTGGACATTTACAAGCAAACGTGAACGAGAGACATTGTGCAAACGCTGTGTCTTTCTGGAGTCGCTTGGGCAMAGAGCCTGCCTSCTCTGCTCGGAGAATATGGGGGAGGAGCAGACGGCTAAGAACGGAGGAGAAAATATTCCAGGAAATCAAAAGATAGCAGTGGCAGCTGTACAGATAACTCATCCAAAGGGCTTGGACTTCTCAAACACGGCAGAAAACATACACAATATGACGCCCCGTTACCTTATTAATTCCGTAATAATAGAATGGGCTGATAGAAAGGGGTGGCGTTAGTGCAGAATTCTTCCTTTTTCACACAGGAAAAAAATATAAAAACACATCTCTTGCTGCCTTCTGTAAACGCAGAGCTGTATACGGATAAGAGTCTTGCTACATTTTCTGATATTGTAAGTTTCTAATTCATCAGAAAGTCATTTTCATTGCACGTTAAAGCGTACTGTTAGCTAACGTTATCTGGCTGGCTCGCTAACTAACATTACGTGTCTGATCTGTGTAGTAATATTATTCATRTCTCAGACARCMATTTGCATTGCTAGTTATAGCCTAATGTTAGCTAGCTAGCTAACATTGAACCTAATTGGTTAGCTTTAGCTACATGCAGATTCATGCATGGTAGTATTGCAGTGTTCAAAACAACTGGGAACTCAACAAAAAAAAAATACGAGGTCAAATCATGACGTCAGTGATCTTCAGGTCGGAAAGTCGGAACTCTAGAAAGAGGCCCGAGTTCCCGAGTTGGAATAGATTTTGAAATAGATTTTTCCCAGTCTAAGCTAATTTTTTCAGAGTTCCCAGTTGTTTTGAATGCGGCAATAGAGTTGGGATCATGGTTAATCGTTTAGCTAGCTAGCTACATGTCAACAAAAAAAACTCCACTATGCAAGTAACCATTTCACAGTACCGTTTACACCTTCTATATCCTGTGCATGTGACAAATAAACATATTTTATTTGATATATTGTGTGTTTACCAGAGATGGTAATATGAAGAACAACATGACCTGCACCAAAGTCAAATTAGGATACAGGCCAAGGACTAGATAGTGTATTTTTACTGCAACTTTCACCTCTTTTAGTCTTGAAATATTTGGTTGTTTACTACACTGTAAACCATTAAAGAGATGGGTGGGGCTAAGGCTTAAGATGGTGTGAACAAAGTTGAATATGTGTAGACAAAGAAGAGCTCTCCAGTAGGTGTACCAAAACATTCACGGGCCATTTTCTCAAAAGTGAGGTTAGAAGTTTATCAACATTCAAAGCAGAATTACTTTCCCATTGTTCCTCAACTGTAGTGTATGACATACCATTTTCTAGTTCTGAGTCTCTACTTTTATCCAATGTAAAAAATGACCATTTTAAATTTTGCTACATAAGACCAAATCCAGATGGTGGGTCACGTTTACTTGCTATTTGGCTGGCAGCCACACGTTGCACTTCTGTTGTCATCTGATGAATGTGAATCTGTTGCACTAATGTATTTTTTTGTGAAGGAAAACTATAGTTGCACGTCCCTGATCACTCTACTGAAGCAAAAAACACGGTTGACTTTCAATATAAAAACGCAACCCCTGTCGATACACAGCCGGACTCACCTGCTCCCGTTTTCTCCCGTTGTACTACTTACAAACAAACACGTGACTGGTTTCAACTGTTATGGGAAACTATGGTTAGCTTCATAATGTAAAATAATGTGACATGTGAAATGATGAACGTGACCCGCTTTATTTTCTAACATATAGCACAAGTTGACCRCAGGTACTGTATTTACTTAAAAAGTAGCAACAAATATAAACATTTATTTCAAAACTTCAAATAAATGGTCTCAACGGTATTGAAAAACCATCCCGTGGCTATTTCCAAAAAGCCGGTACCGCTCAAGCCTTCCTCCTTACCTTTTAACATGATTCACAACACTGTGGCGCTGTAGCTTATACTAAAATCAACTCTACATAACACATTCTTCTGAGAGAGGCAGAGTGAAGTATAAAGGTGGGCCTTTCTTAATAATTCAGGTGGAGCCATGATTAAGTCATAAACAGGCCAGTCTCCTGCTGGGGTAGCGGCCAGGGGAGAGCAGCGATGGGAGCCATTGATTTTCTAGCCTAGCCTTGACTATTGGCGGGCTCTGGGTCTCGCCTGCAGACTGCCAACTACAGTGCATCAATACAGACGTGCCCGGCTTAGCCAATGGCATCCTTCAAAGAGAAGAGTTGGTGGGGGGGGGGGGGGGGCAACTCTATTTGTGTCGAAGTGAAAGAGGTCATGTCAAACGGCGATATTCGCCCCGTCTGCAGTCGATGGGAAACTCTGTGTCTGTGTGTCGATAAGGCATGCAGAGCTGGTGTGTGTGTGCGTGTGTGTGAGAGAGCGAGTGAATGTGGACAGAGATAACGTGTGTTCGAGAGAGAGAACACTTCTGAGGCGAGGCAGAGAGCAGTCTCCTATCTCTCTCTGCTACAGTGGACAAGTTAGATTGTATAGTGTTCAACAGGAGCACAGAGTTAATGTGTGTGTGTGTGTGTGTGTGTGTGTACAGTAGTAGGTATATTGATAGGTCACCGTATGTAGTATATTTTACTTTGTCGTGTCCATTTTACTGTAAAGTGTATTGAGATTTTTCAAATGTACAGTTTGATTTACTCATGATTTGGGGACAAGGCCAATTTCAAACGCATTCCATTTTAAATTCAGTTCAGTTCATCAGACTTTATCAAAGCCAAACTCTGCTGCCAAAGTATTGATGCATTCCCCCCCCCCCATCCAACTTATCTTTTAATTAAATTTCGACAAGCTTTTATATCCAAATGAAAGTGAAGTCTAATCCACTCGTGAACAACTAAATGAACCTGGGCATAACATTGGGTGGCTACCATCCTCTTTTTATGCCTTTCCCGCTATGCATTAATGATAGTTGGAATGAAAGAGGATTGAGAGAGCATACCATACTCCCATAACAGAGCCCAGAAAGGTAGTAACACACCTGCCTAGTCAAACGTGTCAATACACATGTCACTAACACTGTTTGTTTTCAATTTTAGTATGTGAATGTGTGTGTACAGTGCATTCGGAAAGTATTCGGACCACTTCACTTTTTCCACATTTTGCTATGTTACATACAGCCTTATTCTAAAATTGATGGGGGAAAAAATGTATATTCTCATCAACACAATACTCCATAATGGAAAAAGTGAAAACATCCCCCTCCCTGCCAATGTATTGAAAATAAAAACCAGACACCTTATTTACATAAGTATTCAGACCCTTTGCTATGAGACTCGAAATTGAGCTCAGGTGCATCCTGTTTCCATTGATCATCCTTGAGACGTTTCTACAACTTGGAGTCCACCTGTAGTAAAATCAATAGATTGGACATGATTTGGAAAGGCACACACCTGTCTATATAAGGTCCCACAGTTGACAGTGCATGTCAGAGCAAAAACCAAGCCCTGAGGTCGAAGGAATTGTCCGTAGAGCTCCGAGACAGGATTGTGTCAAGGCACCAAAACTATTCCTAGAGCTGGCCGCCCGGCCAAACTGAGCAATCGGGGGAGAAGGGCCTTGGTCAGGGAGGTGACCAAGAACCCGATGATCACTCTGACAGAGCTCTAGTTCCTCTGTGGAGATGGGAGAACCTTCCAGAAGGACAACCATCTCTGCAGCACTCCACCAAATCAGGCCTTTATGGTAGAGTGGCCAAATGGAAGCCATTCCTCACTAAAAGACACATGCCAAAAGGCACCTAAAGTACTAAGACCATTAGAAACAAGACCTTCTGGTCTGATGAAACCAAGATTGAACTCTTTGGCCTGAATGCCAAGCATCACGTCTGGAGATAACCTGGCAGCATCCCTACGATGAAGCATGGTGGTGGCAGCATCATGCTGTGGGGATGTTTTTCAGCAGCAGGGACTGGGAGACTAGTCAGGATCGAGGGAAAGATKAACRGAGTGAAGTACAGAGAGAWCCTTGATGAAAACCTSCTCCAGAGCGCTCAGGACCTCAGACTGGGGCTTAGGTTCACCTTCCAAAAGGACAACGACCATAAGCACACAGCCAAGATAACACAGGAGTGTCTTTGGGACAAGTCTCTGAATGTCMTTGAGTGGCCCAGAGAGAGCCAGGACTTGAACCCGATTGAATATCTCTGGAGAGACCTGAAAATAGCTGTGCAGCGACACTCCCCATCCAACCTGAGGGAGCTTGAGAGGATGTTCAACGAAGAATGGGAGAAACTCTGCAAATACAGGTGTACCAAGCTTGTAGCGTCAAGACTCAAGGCTGTAATCGCTGCCAAAGGTGCGTCAACAAAGTACTGAGTAAAGGGTCTGAATACTCATGTAAATGTGATATTTCATTTAGAGATTTTTTTATACATTTGCAAAAATGTAAAAAAATATTTTTTTGCTTTGTCATAATGGGGTATTGTGTGTAGATTATTGAGGAAAACAAACAATTGAATCTGTTTTAGAAAAAGGCTGTAACGTAACATTTTGAAAACGGAATACTTTCTGAATGCACCGTATGTGTGTATTTTTGCAACCTGCCATTTGGCCAATCAGYGTGTGCTCAGGAGGTAATCGTGGCGCCGTCAGTGACACGGTGGCKCTGACGGTCCTTCACCATTAACATGTATCAGGAGCCGCATCAGCCCTCCACTGAGCGTCGTCACAGCCGTCGCGTCAGCTTTACAGTCCAGATCCATTTTGATTAGCATGAAGAGCCCCGCAACGTTACCACAGTTAGCGGATACACCTCTGTTATTGTCCTTATTGCCCCTGTGTCTAAATCCGTCTATCTGAGAGCCTATCTGTTCAGTAAGCCTAGGCACGGGATAAAAACATGGACGACAGCGAAACCCAGAATGATTGGTTTATTGTTTAAGTCATGATGGAGTGAATGAGGTTTATCGCTATTTAATGAGGGGGGTGGGGGAGACATATCAGGATTGAGAATATGAAAATAGGCCCTAAACCACCAAATACATCTAGATAAAACCAGTTATGGAGACTTATGATAATAGAGCAAACCCCAGGAGTATAGACATTAAATTGTGTCCTGCACCAATCTACATCCCTTTGTAGTTGGTAAAGGGAAGTGACATTTGCAGGCTTTCAAGGCAAGCTATTGAGGTTCCACTGTGTATGGTCTCTTCTTCCTCCCGGCCCTGATGCCATTTCCTGCACCCTTTGTGTGGATTTAGTCTCCTTTGTCTGGTCCAAAGACAAACCAATGTCCACAGGGAACCAAGGCATTTGAAGAAATATTATGCAGGGGAAAGTAACCCTCTGAGCAACTGTATGGGAAGGAGGATGAGAAAAGATGGAGTGTGTGTGTGTGTGTGTGTGTGTGTGTGTGTGTGTGTGTGTGTGTGTGTGTGTGTGTGTGTGTTTGCAGAAGAAGCCCTCTATACTCTGGACCTGGAGGCTAACAGAGGTTCATTTCTACCGAAGGTGAGGTTTGTTCTCTTTTCCATCACACCAGACTGACTGGGATTGTGTGGGTCTGGCCAGAGCCGGCAGAGAGGACACAATCACAGACACAACAGATATGCATGCGTAAGCAATAGACAGGTCATTTTTTTTAGTTTAGCAACAAAACCGACAGGTGCGCAACTATGGGGCAAAAGAGACAGAGTTGGTTTAGATTGTTGACAAGGCGTAAACTCTATTTTGTCTCTAATGTTTGATGAAAACATAAATACATTTGCACAATGAGCACTTGTTGTCTCTCGAACATCGTTACAGTCGCTGGTCAGCTAGCTAGCGAATTGGAGCCATATTAGCATTGACATGAAAGCGGTTCAAACGCCTCAAAACAAGACATGTTATCAACAACAAGATAAAAACCAGCTGAAACGAGTCACTCGCTTATTGATTGCCCACATGGCAGTCTCTTGTCATTGTTGGTGGCAATCTGACCATCCAGAATCGCAACAACTCAGACTTCTGCCCCATTGAAGCGTGCGCATCGTTTACATGATGTTGTCAGCTGACCCATGTATGCAACTCCACTGCAACTCCACTGCAACTCCACCACACAAACCCTTTCTTTGCATTTGGATCAGGAGTACGAAACCATACAAATGAATAGGAGCAGCATGAACAGGGAGCAAATGTGCATCTGACGAAAACATACGTTTTTTTTTATTTTTTAATGGAATAGACAAAGGTAATGATATAAGTAACTTTTGCTATTGCACATTTTCCCCCCGAAGGGTTGTGTAGGAAGGGAAGTCATGAGAGCAGGTGTCAGAAGGAGATTTCAGCTCAGCTGTGTGTTTCAATGATCTAATCTCTGTCCTACTGTAAGAAACATAAATACCGGTACTGTGCATTGCATTTTAACATATTTGTCACTTAGCAGAAGCTACAGGAGAAATTCGGGTTAAACGCCTTGCTCAAAGGCACTTCGACAGATTTTTACACTTGTTGACTCAGGGATTCGAACCAGCGACCTTTCAGTTACTGGCCTAACACTCTTAACTGCTAGGCTACCTGCCAGTACACACAGCACACACGTTGAAATTCTCTGCTATTGTGCAATAATCAGTCGACTCATGCAGAGCTGCGCAAGGGGGGGGAAAAAAACTGTTTGGCCATCTAAAAAAGACAAGAGGAGGAGGAGAGAAGAGGGGAGTCCTTTGGGGACCAGAATGCACTTTGCGGCTTAAGTGAAAGTAATGACTCACCAAACGGAGCACTTTAAGGAAATTCACACAAACTCTCTGGGCTCTCTTTTTCTCACATTCCCTTGCTCGCTCTCTCCTCCCTCTCCTGACTGTGCAGTAGCATTGTCTTTCTGTTCTGCCTCCCCTGTGTGCCATCTCAAGACTCAGAGAGAACAATCTCAGAACACACACACACACACACACACACACACACAGCTGTATGGTTGTGAATCCCCAGTGTCATTCCTGACCTTTCCACAACAGTCATGTTTCCCATGAATATATTGTTTTGTGTGCTTACTTTTGTCTGTGTGTGTGTGTGTTCATATCTCTCTTTGTTTCTCTGCAGTAGAAGCTGACCTTTCCATCCCTGTTCTGTCCCAGACTATAACTGACACCTCCCTCTGCTTCAGACCAAAGCAACAGCCGTACTGATACACACAGACGTTCACGCTCTCAATCACACAGGCTGTATGTGGAGTAGGTAAAGAATGGTGCGTGACTTGGAGTAGATACACAGGTGGAGTAGTCTTTATGGGTCTAGGTGACTTGGAGTAGATACACAGGTGGAGTAGTCTTTAGGGGTCTAGGTGACTTGGAGTAGATACACAGGTGGAGTAGTCTTTAGGGGTCTAGGTGACTTGGAGTAGATACACAGGTGGAGTAGTTTGGTGGAGTGGGATAAGTAAGGCTGTAGAGTGCAGCATCGGTCTTTGTGGAATTAGGAGCAGAGGAGGGGGCTCAGACTGAACTAAGCACCACCCCATTTCACTGTCCACTGAGCAGTCTCTCAGCCACTGCAGCAGGGGGGATGAGCCCACTTACCTGGCCAAAAACCTGTGTGTGTGAAAACCAGTCCAGTAGGCAGTAATTGTGTTTCTCTCTGCAACACAAATTAATGGTGACTGGCTCCTCAGCCAAGGTTTCCGCGCCTGATCACTTAACCTGAGCACTGACCGGGAACATTCATCACCGTGGAAACAGGACGGAGAGATCTAGAATCCAGGTCAGTCTGGGATCAGAGCCTAAACTACACATTATGTGTGTGTGTAAGTGAGTGAGTGGGAGAGAGAGAGAGAGACACACCTTAACCTTGAACCTTCATATCATTCTACTCGTCACAGTAGGTGTTCAGTGGCAAGGAACCCAAGATAATTCCATCTATGGCAAAGAACCGTGCAGTATTTCAGCAACGGTGAATAGACAAGGAAAAAGGGGCAGTGATATTGTGTCAGTGTAGGGTGTTGTGAAAACCTGACCTGGGAAACCAATTTGAAAGGTAACCTCGTATCAGGATAACCGGGGCCCTGGACACAGTTAATACTCTTTGCCTCCATAATCAATATACCAAGACACAACACAAGATCCTTTAGGTTAAAGTCGCTATGGAGATGCACAGAAGTGAGAAAGGAGTCTGTGGTGGATGAATGAAAAGTGTTTGAGTCCTGAGCTTGGAGTGTGTGTGTGTGTGACATGCAGTCAGGTAGGCTGTGCTTACCATGTGATAATTGTAATTGATCATTTTACAAAAAAAATGTAAAAGCTGTTACGTAAATCCCCCCCAAAAAAGAAAATACTATTATTTAAAAAGAATTGTCACTCTTAATCTTGTGTTTTTTCGCAATATCTCTGGTGGCATTTATGCTCAAAATCTCAACATTTCCCAAAACTGCATCAAATCCTCAAAATCAAAATCGTTTACGCTGTATCCGTTCCTTACTCCAGTGACTGTTAACGGACAGGGCCAACATCTGTCAAGCCTGAATTAGCTTCATTCATTGCGTTGAGACGATTTCATATTTTGCGCTTGCGTAAACACGTGTGGTTATTGCCTGGGGTATGCTCTGCACATTTGCCCGTGTCTACACCATTTGGCGCTCGCATTCCTTTAACTGAACGAAAAAAGCAAAAACAACCTGACTGATGGACACTATACTGCACCTCGAACAATTGTCCAAGGTGGAAGACCATTTTGGAGGGTTCGAAGACAGTTAAGACCAACTAGAGGCAGCATACAGGAGCTCTACAGGACGTGACTTTATTCATGACAGACAACCACCATCTCCCTCACTGCCAGCTGTCGGGGCAGGCGAACAGTGTGTACTGGACTGTCCACTTACCAATTAATACTTTTGACCCTTACACATCTTAGACATTTACTTTTGCTTTGTGGACGTAATGGGAATTACTATTTGTGTCAGTGTGAAAATGGAACCGAATGAGGCCCTGGGGGTGCGTCTCCCACACGACGACGGGCCTGCCGTGTGCATGCAGAATACAATAATGGACATGGGGTTCTGCTGTGACTTCTACAACGCTGTCACTGAGAGTTCACCCTGGAGGACAGACGAATGGAGTAAAGGTCAGCCTAAATGCATTTTCCTTTGCAATATGCAAGTTAGGCTAGTGTTGAATCGTGCGAATAGACAACATAGCTTTGAATGTTTTTGATTTATCAAGCTAGAATTTTATTTTGAACTGCCTTTATCGGTCATTTCGATTTTTGATATGGGGATTTTGTTAGAACCTTATTTATTATATATGTGTGTGTCATAATAGTTCACAAAATAATATCATTATGTTTGCGTGTTTGTGCGTGCAGCGCATTGGAAGAATTGTAAATCCATTATGAAAGGCTATGGAGTTTGCCTTGTGAATTATTTGGTTGATATGTGTCCATATATTGGTATTTTAATGCCATCTACCAGTTGTAACTGTGGATGCTACATCGGTCTATGGCTGAGCTGCGTTGATTAGCGTGTCATTTTGTCAGATATGAAATATGCCGCCATCGGAGGCTATCGCGTTTTTATCTCGGCTACGTTGGTATTTACATTTGGTATACATTTAGTCAATTTCAGATAATAGCCTATGTCATCTGGTTGTTAGAGCTGTCTGTTATATGGGGAACTTGGGCTTCATCAAAGTTTATTTGTGAGTAAATCTGGCTTACCCAGCCACAGGTGTGTGTGTGTGTTTGTGTGTGCACACGTGTGTGTGTGTAGGAGGGTGTGTGTGCCCACACGTGTGTGTCTGTGTGTGTATATTAATTTACCTCTCCTATGGGTCAGTCGATTTGGCTTTAGTGGTCTTATTTTCTCCCCCAGCTATCTACCTGTTATTGTCTGGAGTGAATCATAAAGCCGCTGAGAGAGCAGAACTGGATAGCAGAGGAAGATAGGGGATGAATATGTACTATGTATGAAAATGAGGGAAATAGAGAGGATTGCAGTTGAGATAGGGACAGCAGATAGAGAGAAAGCAAGAATCTTTCTGAGAAATAGCGAGACGGATAGGGAGAGAGGGGGGGGGGGGAAGAGAACGATTAATTATTTAGATAGAGAGAGGAAGCAGAGCGAGGGAGAGAGAAACAGAGAGGCAGAAGGAAGCCTGAGCTTAGAGAGTGTGTCGGGGGAAGTTAGCGTTTCATGAACTCTTATTGTCACAATGCAAGCAGGTGCTAAGAATAAAACGTCGCTGTTCTGAATATCGTAAGTAACATCCCAGATGGCATTAAAACAGCTGCCTCTAATGCAGGAGAGAGATGCGACTGGAGGATGAAGTGAGAGGAGAAAGAGTTCACAGCTACCTATAGGGAAGGCATGTACTGAATGGATGTGTGTGTACTTGCACGGGGGGGCAAATCTGAAATAGGTAACTCTGTGAATAGTACCAGCATTCCCCCCATCACATTCACAAAGACCTGTCACATTGAAGGTAAGAGGAGAGAGGAGGTGAGGGAGAGAGGCTACACTGTCCGATCTAAACTGGATGCCTGTCTGATATTACYCAGCAGAAGAGGCAGAGACTTGCAAAAAAAATAAGAGAGCAAAAACGGTAAGAGTGATGAGGCGCTATTTCAAACACGCCGGTTCATTCATTGGCGGGCGCCAGGATGCACTACGATGTCACTTCCTTTGAGAGGCAGGTCAAACGCATTAGCACAGCAAATTGATCCAGGGCACTGCCACACTCCTAACCTGCTGCAGACGCTACAGGATGCCGCAGAGAAGAGTATAGGAGAGAAATGCTCAGATCTGTCTATCAAGCCTTTTCCCACTACCACCGCGTAATAACTGCTGTACAACTCAGTCTTTGCTTACTTAGTGCATCATGCTACACTCAGAGAGATAGTTGGTGCTACACTTTCCACCATCTCACCTTTATCTATCAACGGCAGTGGAACAGGGAGATACTACTGAAGCTATTTAAATTGGGGGGGCAGTTTAGAAGAGTGTATTTTCAGATGTCTCCACTTATTAACAGGTCATCGCCAGACACACACACACACACACACACAGTGTGTAAAATGGAGCCATGCATTCAGCGTGGTAGTTTTTTTAATTAGAGCTGTGTAATCACATAGTGCCTGGCGCAGGGGAATTTTAAAGTTAATAAACTTTGCATATTGCTTTTATGTTTCATGCATTTTTCAATAATCCCTACAGCCCTGCATGAAAAGAGTCGAGGTCCTCCCAATCAGAGTGCGGGCTTTTATGAGCACATCAATATTCATACAAAAAAAGAGCATTGATTAACACGGGTTTAATGCCTGCTGATACATGTGGGTTTGTGGTCTGATATAATTAATGAAGAGGACTGTGATTTATATTTCATGTTAACTCTCTTCCCGGGAGGCCCTGGGACTGGTAGAGTACAAACACTGGTTCACTTCCCAGTTAGACACATGTACAGGCACTGGTTCCCAGCATGGTAGAAGATTAGAATGGTGTATAGGCTACACAGAAACTCAGCCTCTGAACATTATTCAATCAAAATCCACTAAACGACCTACCCTCGCAGTGAATGGAAACATGTTCCACATTTAAATTCATTTCATTCCTATAAGGCATGCCTCAACTTGCAGCAAACACCCACGTACGGTATCAAGAGGGGTCGGGTTAAATGCGGAAGGCGCATTTCGGTTGAATGCATTCAGTTGTGCAACTGACTAAGTATTCCCCTTCCCCTTGGCTTTTATATCTAGCTCTCCGATATAATGAAATATCTGTCCGAAAATATCCCCATCTACCATGGCTATACACCAGTCACTGGGGCTGAGGCTTCTCTCTATCCCCTCTCCTCTACCAGCCTGCTTCGCAGCGCACTACGCTCCACCCCGTCTGAAATTGAGAGCACTGGGGCCCTCCGCTGGAGATTGTCATTTGTACCTCCCAACCATCCCACGGAACAGAAATGCAGTTACCGACATGAATATAGATCTAATTTACTACAGGCAAATGCACTGTCTGTCTAACTAGCCTYTCTTGAAGTCCATAAATTCACATGGGGAGACTGGAATTTAGTAGCATGCAGACTGGCTCTACCCAGGGTGCATTGGGGTGGGGCGATGCTGCTGATGAGAATTGATTGGAGTTGAATGGTTGTTGTTTTTACCGGACTTAAAGGCCATTCTACTCGTTAGTTTTTCACACCTTCCCAACTCCCAGGGCCCCTTTCTTTCAGACTGTGTGAAACGTCGCCATGGGGTGTGCAGCAGGCTCAGATTGTTTTGGGCTGTGGGGAGGCAGAGAAACACGTGTAGCCTACACACAGAGACACAGTCAATAACCTTTTGTTTCACACACAAAAGAGTTTCTCTCGGAAATGGAAACGTACAGGCACATGCCCGATGCCTGATTCTTTTCATATACACTGAACAAAAATGTAAACGCTACATGTTAAGTGTTGGTCCCATGTTCCATGAGAAGAAATAAAAGATCCCCCCAAAAAAGCTTATTCCTCAACAACAACAAAAACTGCACACATTTCTTTACATCCCTGTTAATGAACATTTCTCCTTTGYCAAGATAATCCATACACCTGACAGGTGTGGCATATCAAGAAGCTGATTAAACAGCACAATCATTACACAGGTGCACCTTGCGGTGGGGACAATAAAAGGCCACTCTAAAATGTGCCGTTTTGAGGGASCGTGCGATTGGTATGCTGAAAGCAGGAACGTCCACCAGAGCTGTTGCCAGAGAATTGAATGTTCATTCCTCTACCATAAGCCGCCTCCCTCGTCGTTTTAGAGAATTTGGCAGTACGGCCAACCGGCCTCAACCACAGACCACTTGTAACCACGCCAGCCCAGGACCTCCACATACGGCTTCTTCACCAGTGGGATCGTCTGAGACCAGCCACCTGGGACAGCTGATGAAACTGAGAAGTATTTCTGTCTATAATAAAGCCCTTTTTGTGGGGAAAAACTCATTCTGATTGTCTGAGCCTGGCTCCCCAGTGGACCCTGCCCTCCCAGGCCCACCTGGGATTGACTTCAATTGCCTGATATCCTTATATGAGCTCTAACTCAGTAAAATCGTTGAAATTGCTGCATGTGGCGTTTATATTTTTGTTCAGTATAATTTAGTCGCCCATTTCATTTTCAACAGCTGAAACTAACAACAGCCTCCGCTAAACCAGAGCTTTAAAAACACTTGCCCTATCATATCTATCAACACGCTGACACTGCCAAAGTCCACCAAAACATCATGAATATTTGATTAAACAAATATGCATATGTTGTCSTGTTTATTCCAAGAGCAACGTTCTCACACAGGAAAGGGAAACCAGTATACATCAAAAAGGTCAATCGCAACATTTTCCACAGTATCGCATGTGATTGAGGAGTGAGGTAGTTCCGTCATGTCGGTGTTCCAACGGGGAAGTGGCAGCTCCCTGACGCTGACATATTAAACCAACAGACTCGCACTTGGCCAATCGAAGTCAGCAAAAAAAACGAGAGGAAAAACGACAGCAAAGCTCCAAATAGACGAACGTGGCAATGAGTCTGTGGCCTGCTGTGTCCTAGTAGGATGGGAGAGCATCAGTGATATATATGCTGGATACACGTTAGGCTTGAATCCATCAAGGGCTTCTTAATGATCAACCATTTGGCAGCAGGAGACCCATCAGCTCTTGGCGGACTGCAGAGCATGCGCACGCACACACACAAAATGACACACACAAAATGACACACAGTGAGGAGGACCCGGAGTAATTAATAATTCCATCGCAGCTCCAGCGAGCTCCTTAAAACCTGACAGGCTCAGATGAGGTCACGGCACAAACTTTATGTCACTTCCCATTTCCCCCATAACAGGTTTGTGGGCGATGATACATAAGGCCTCTAGAGCTCAAATGGAGTCGTATAATCAGTTGGCAAAATATTCGGGAAATTGCCTTTTTTATTAGCAACACTTCATTACGTCCTGGTATAAATAAATTAAATCTATGAAAGGTGCTAATGTTCTCTGTCCCACCCTCTCCTTTTGCCCCCCGCTGCCCCCCCCCCCCCTCCCTCTTTCACAGGGCACTGCTTCTCCAAATAGCCAACGTGTGAAACGTATTAGATGTTTTGATATCCCGTTGCCTGGCCTGGGCGATGGCTAAATGAAAAGGTACAGTATGAAATGTAACTCATTCATTCTGCTCTTTACTGGGCTGACAGCCTGATGAGTGCCATGGCTGCCTGTTGCTGCAGCTTCACTGTGATTCGCTGAGTGGGCTAGAGGGTTGACGAGGGGACGGCGGGGGGGTGAGGAGGAAGGCGGAGGGGGGGGGGGGGGTCCTGCGGGAGAGAGGAGATCCAAACGTCATCTGCCGCACAAAGACTAAAGGCACAGAAGGGCCAAGGGGCAGAGTGAGAAGAGGAGGAACAAGTGGATAGAGAGACGGGAACGACGGAGGGAGTGATGGAACAAAGTCCAATGGTGGGAGGAAAACGGAGCGGGAGAGAGGGTGAGATGGGGAGAGAAGGAATGAGGGAGTGATGGAGGGAGAGAGAGAGACGATGCAGAAGGGATGGAAGAGAAGAGAAGAGGGGAGGGGGGAGCTTTCCCGAGTGTGTCGGTTGAAATGTATTGCGAATAACTGCTCCTGATGCTGCGCCGTTTCAATTTCACACAACACAATTCCACGGCTCTGGAGCAAATGTGTCCTTGTCAGCATCACTTAGGCTTTACCTTCTCTGCGCCTCACACCTCCCCTCCCCCTCTACCATCACGCCTTCTCTCTCCCCTGTCATTTTGTAATGTACTTTTAGACGGTGAGGAAACAGGACAGAGAGACAGAAAGAGAGAAGATCAGCTTGGGGGGGTGAGAGAGAAAAAGAGGATGAGAAAAAAAGCTGTGCAACTGCAATGGCTCTCATTGTGGAACCAGAGATGGCGAATGGCCCGGAGAGAGAGAGCTGAGAGACCAAGACAGAATCAGAGAAACCCTTTTCTCTGATTGGATGAAGCAACACCGGGACCCGTCTCTGAGCAGACAGAGCTGAGATGTGGCGCCTTATTAAGAGGTAGTCCATTAAAAGTTGGGTAATAAAGGCCGGGCAAGTCATTAGTGAGCTGACACCAAGCTGTCTTTTATTTAAAGCCTGACACGGCTCACCCTGGCACCCTGGCACCCTGACCCGGCTTCTGAGAGAGAGCGAGAGAGAGAGCGAGAGAGAGAGAGGAGGAATCTCATTTGTTTAGAGCATGTTTTGAATTATTTATCACCCAGATGAAGAGAGAGTCGCGCGTCGTATTCTCTCTGCCGGCCGATAATGAGGTGCAGGCCACCACCGTTTGTAGGCCTCTGACACTTTCATCTTCCCCTGACTAAAAGCTACCGTCTCCCTGCCCTCACCCGACAATATGGCACATTTCACACACACTCACTTAGACATTCAAAAGTCCAACACTGTTACTGTAGCCAGCAGTGGCAACCAATGAGGACACAGTTGCAGCGTTAAACCTAGAATCCGAATCAAGAGCTTGAGTTGACTAGTAGAGCACAGATAGATTCAGCCAGGTCACCCGTGATACAAGTCAGCATCAGACATCCATCCATGTCTGAGGACGTCGGGGATGGCGGACGGGTGTAAGCATCTGCCTCCGATTCCAAAAGTTGCAAGTTCGAATCCGGCGACAGAAACTTGTTTTTGAGATTTGAGATTTTTTTTAAGCCTATCCCAAACCTTAACCCTTACCTTTTACCATCCAGAGTTAATGCCGAACCTTAAACAACATCGTAGTTTGACGTTTGAGAAACACGGATGAACGTCTAATTCTGACGTGAGACAGAGCTGGTAGAATAGATTAGCTAGCGGTGGAGGCCGATGCATCTAAATGGAAAACCTTGAATCAGATGGAGAATATGAGAAATGGGAGCATAGGGGCAGAGAGTGAGAGAAAGAGAGAAGCCGAGAGAGGGAGTGGGAGACAGCCGAGAGAGGGAGTGGGAGACAGCAGAGAGAGGGAGTGGGAGACAGCAGAGAGAGGGAGTGGGAGACAGCAGAGAGAGGGAGTGGGAGACAGCAGAGAGAGGGAGTGGGAGACAGCAGAGAGAGGGAGTGGGAGACAGCAGAGACAGACGCAGGAATCGGAGACGGAGACAGAGAGGGACGAGCTCCTCTTGGTCTGCAGAGGTTTGATAAGCTTCATTATTTTATTGTCTCTCTCAGGGCCTAGTCCTGCACTGAGCACACACACACACACACACACACACACACACACACACACAAAGATGATGGAAATCTTAACGAGATTCAAACCTGCAAAGCACTTATCAGAGAGGTTATAGCTTAATGTGGAGAGACAGAAGCAGTTCAATACTCGCCCATTGATTTAAATAGTGGTGACTGTCTTTATACCGGCTCCAGTATTTCTGTAGCTTGTGTCCTACCGCTTGCAGGCCAGACAGCCTTCCATGACCTTTCTCTCCCCACCATTACGGCTGGCCAGGGTAAGCGCTGGTGGCACAGCCCCCCCCCCCTGCCCTCCACCTGAATGACATAAAAAGGTGTCATTTTCGGTCAGCCTGCGCTCACTTTGACTGACCTACTCACGATTCTGGCCACGGGCCTCAGATCTCACACAGGACAAAGGAACAGAGGAATGAAATGTTCTAAGGAACCTTAGACTGTTCTCTCTGCTACCGCACGGCAAGCGGTACCGTTGCACCAAGTCTGGAACCGACAGGACCCTGAACAGCTTCTACCCCCAAGCCATAAGACTTCTAAACAAGACCGCTAAATAGCTAACAAAATGGCTACCCGGACTACCTGCATTGACCCTTTTTTGCACTGACTCTCTGCACACACACACTCACACATACTTACACTTCAACACACACATAACATGCACAAACATGCATACTGACACCACACACACACACACACACACACACACACACACACACACACAGTCTGTTATCTATCCTGTTGCCTTGTAACATTACCCCTAAATATATGTACAATACATAGCTACCTCAATTACGTCTTACCCCTACACATCGACTCGGTACTTGTACTCCCTGTATACAGCTATGTTAATTTTTACTCATTGTTATTCTACTAGATGTTGGAACATTGCTGTGGGGACTTGCTTCCATTCAGCCACGAGAGCATTAGTGAGGTCGGGCACTGATGTTGGGCGACTAGGCCTGGCTCGCAGTCGGTGTTCCAATTCATCCCAAAGTAGTTTGATGGGGTTGAGGTCAGGACTCTGTGCAGGCTAGTCAAGTACTTCCACAACGATCTCGAAAATTTCAATATGGACCTTGCTTTGTGCAGGGGGGAATTTTCATGCTGAAACAGGAAAAGGYCTTCCCMAAACTGTTGCCACAAAGTTGGAATCACAGAATTGTCTAGAACGTCATTGTATGCTGTAGCGTTAAGATTTCCCTTCATTGAAATGAAGTTACCCGAACCATGAAAAACAGCCCCTGACCATTAWTCCTCCTCCACCAAACTTTACAGTTGGCACTATGCATTGGGGCAGGTAGAGTTCTCCTGGCATCCGCCAAAYCCAGATTCGTCCGTCGGACTGYCAGATGGTGAAGCGTGATTCATCACTCCAGAGAACGAGTTTTCTACTGCTCCAGAGACCAATGGCGGCAAGCTTTACACCACTCCAGCTGATGCTTGGCATTGTGCATGGTGATCTTAGACTTGTGTGTGGCTGCTAGGCCATGGAAACCCATTTCATGAAGCTCCCGACGAACAGTTCTTGTGCTGATGTTGCTTCGAGGCAGTTTGGAACWCKGTAGTGAGTGTTGCAACCGAGGACAKACRATTTGTATGTGTTACGTACTTCAGCACTCGGCGGTCCCGTTCTGTGARCTTGTGAGGCCTACCACTTCGCGGCTGAGCCATTGTTGCTCCTAGATGTTTCCACTTCACAATAACAGCACTTACAGTTGACCGGGGGCAGCTCTAGCAGGGCAGAAATTTGACAAACTGACTTGTTGGWAAGGTGGARTYCTATGACCGTGCCACGYTGAAAGTCACTGAGCTCTTCAGTAAGGCCATTCTACTGCCAGTGTTTGTCTATGGAGATTGCATGGCGGTGTGCTCGATTTTATACACCTGTCAGCAATGTGTGTGCCCGAAATGGCCAAATCCACTAATTTGAATTGGTGTCCACATACTTTTGTATATTAAGATGAATGCACTAACTAAGTCTCTCTGGATAAGAGTGTCTGCTAAATGACTCAAATGTAAATGAGATAGTGAGGAGTAATATGTAAAGGACAGTGGTCCAGTGGGAATAGTGAGGAGTAGTAGTAATATATAGTGAAGCGTAGTATTAACACATAATGACAAATGTAGCGTGAGAAGTCTGGACAGCCTCTGACACACACGCCAAGAACACGCCAGAGACCATTATGCATTCAAAAGGTGCATAAGGACGGAGAACTCCCTCTGCGGGGACGACACACAATGAGGACCACTGACCCTAGTCCCGATGCCAGCCGCTCCAAACGCTGCCATGTGTCTGACACACAGGAAGGAAACAGTAGGCGGCCATGACTGATGTGCTGTCAGCCAAATGCAGTCACTTCCTGCTTAACTCCGCACAGCAGGCCAGGGGGGCAGAGGGATTGGGACAGGGGGGATGGGGGCTTTCAGTAAACAATCACATTTGAGTGACGAGAGGAAAGTGACCCGGGGGGGGGGGGGGGGGGTGCATTATGTCATCTTCCCTCTCATTCTTGGCTGTCTAAAATCTATTATTGCATAACATTTTCTTACTAATGCAGTAGGTACCCAGTATGCCAGACTAAAAACCAGTAAATAGTCATATTCCTCCACACCAGGACCCCCATTTCGCTGTCTGGCTGACCCAGGCTCCCCTAGTCTCCCTGGGGCAGGTGGAGCAGGGGAGAGGGGGTTGGTGGTGCCTGGCAGGAACCATGCGGCGATGCTTCAGCCTTTCAGAGCTCATCAGCRTCGTCCTCTCGCCCTCCTTCCCTCCCTTCACCCCCCCCCACCATTCTCATCGCCACGGGCGACGGTAGAACCATAGGTGCAGAGAGGCCAGTTCTCCAGCCTCCTGCAGTGGTGCCCCCGTTGTGACACATTCAGGACACGCGCCGTGTACATGAGCGCGCATGCGAGTGTGTGTTTAGTCCAGCGTTATTGGTAGGTGTCATAACATGTATCCTCTCCGTGCGTATGACTGTATATCCAAGGCTCTGCTTTGATCTCTCTCTCTCTCTTCTCTCTCTCTCTCTCTCTCTCTCTCTCTCTCTCTCTCTCTCTCTTCTCTCTCTCTCTCTCGCTCTCTCTCTCTCTCCTCGGTGCAAAGCTTAAGTCAAAGGGTGTAGAGGATGCATCCTGTCACTGCCAATGAATCAGACAGTGCTAGATGTCAGACACAACCCCTCCACCACACATCCACATCCATATAACCCACTGGGCTGGATTATATGACACCCCAAAAAAATGTTTTTACCACACACATTCACACAAACGCGTCATACAAAAGCACGCACACACGCGCGCCCAAACAGACACACACAAGCCCGCACGCCGCCCCTCCCTCCCCTCCTGCACAGCTCCGCCGTACCTACATGTCCGCTGCTAAAAATAGAAAGGTACACAGGACTATATATAAACGAAAAGAAAATTGAGTGAGTGGGCCGGCTTTGAGGACCGGGCGCAGTGACCCTATTAGCAGGTACGCACCCCTCCTCTCACCCCATATCCCTCAATCCCTCCCTCCCCTCCCTCCCTCGCTCCTCTTTCCAGAAAGAGCCCTCGACTGTTAATGACATTGACAAGCAGAGAAAGGGGAGCTTGCATTAACCACACAACCGCGTTAGGTTTGGCAGATGAGAAATGGGGGGAGAGAGAGAGAGAGAGCAAACAGGAGAGGAGAGAACATATCACCAGAACATTTCACCAGGAATATTCTATATAGGTCAAATTAGATTTCGCTTCACCTTGCTATGACACCAACTCTCTCTAATATATATATATATATATATATAAAAAACGCTTGGATGCAATTTGATGTAACAGGACTTTAATCGAAATGACTAACTTGAAGCAGTAGGAGGCCGCGGACACTTTGAAATCATTCTTTTTCGCCTCAATTTGACGTTTAGCCAGTAAAATGTAGCTCCGCGTGTTGGAACACCGTGACATTTCCAACACTGACTGACCGAGGTAGAGTTGCCTGCCTGCCTGGGAAATTCACTTCTAACTGACAAACAAATTCACGTTGCAATGATTTTTTTCCGACGAGCACATTGATAAATGGTAAACCACCGCAGGGCACTTAACTGTTCTTGACCTGGAGACGTGCTCTCCTTATTTTTTCAGGAGCCAGATCGCAACAAACAACAACAAAAACACCTGGAAAAAGACAAACCCCAATCAAACCGAGGCCTTGGTGCTCTACAGTTCACACACAGCACAACTACACAGAGAGTAGTTACCCTCTTCTCCCTCCAGGTTCACCCGGAGTTCAACGCTTCCGAAGGAGACTTCGAGGCCAGTGCATCTTCTTCCTCTGACAAACACTTTAGCTTAACTAAAGCCAAAAAACACAGTTTGAGCCAAAACAGTTTATGGTTTTGAAAACCGGCCATTTCCCAAGCACTGATGTGACCACAGCTAAAAAATGTGCATTCGTTGGGAAAGGGAGAGCAAGAGGGAACATAAAGATGGAGAGAGAACAACAGAGATAGCATGCAAGATGAAGGAAGAGACCGATAGTGAATTGTGGGTGCAGACATCCAGTATGTTTCACCGTTTAGCGCTCCTTTGTACAATTGAAGAGACATTGTTTTCCYGACCTAGCAGCCGTGTTCTCATGGTGGATTTCCTGCCAGGCTGTGATTGGTTAGACGCCAGGGCTATATCTGACAGTACTGAGCCTCATATCTCACTGGGGAAGATATTCTGTCACATTTAGAGCGCAGAAACCAAAACAATCTCGCCATATCCCCGCAGGAAGTGGTCATATCCAGAACAGTAACTCTGTTTCCCCATCTCAAAACATCCTCACAGGACAATACGTTTCCCATGGTTTATCTCTGTGAGAGAAAAGACACACCCACACTACTGTACTCTGTAATTACTGTAGGCTGGAATACACGCTCAGTTTAGCATTCGGTCAGCAGGAAAAATGGAAGCCCCCACAGAACAGGTGGCACTGACATCCCTTATATATATGGCTGTGAGTTATGCATGAAACTTCCTATAAAAGGTACAAAAAATCAAATCAAAGTGGGGGTGATTTAGGAATGGGGGATGGAGGAACCGAGCATATGCGCAGATGACTTCCTAGACAAACAGACTGGAACCGGAGTACACACAGCAAAGTGTTACTCTGGATCCGGGACTGTGAAAACAACAACAGAAGGAAAATAAAAGGATAAAAGATTGAGTGTGTCAAGAGCTCTGCCTGGAAGCAGATGGAGATTTCACGATGGACACTTCTCCTTTCCTACTCCGTTTTGTCACTCTCCTTTCTCCGCTCTTTCAGGGTTACGTGAGACAACATTTCTCTTTTGGTGCGGTTGTCTAAAATGCATTTACTTTTCAGTGGACAATGCTTCTTTAAAAATAGATTTTTTTGTTGGTTTTCAGCAGCAACAGATGGAATTTCAGTGGAAGTCAGAATCAACACCTCGTGACCTTAACACACCATACTCAATATATACACACACACACACCATATGGTACATGCAAAACAGGACACACACACATCTTGAACTGTACTGCTACTGTAATACAACACGCTAGGATTACATGTAATCAGCCCCTCAGAGCCAGACACACACACAGCCATCTCCACCCTGGAAAGAGTGGGGGTTCATGCATGGAGCCGGAGGGATGAGGGAGAAAACTAATATTTGGAGTGCATTAATATTGTTGATCTGTGGTAGGGCTGGAGCTGAGCACTGAGCCAGCCAGCACTTGTTTGTGAAATATGTCCGTGTTTGGGTACTCGGAGAGCAGTGCAGTGGTAGCCAAGCAGAGAGAACATTACTCAGCCCTGCGCTGGGCAACTGAGCCACAGAGATAAACAAACACACACACACACACACGCACACACCAGCAGAGAGAACCAATTCATCCTCAACCCGGTATTAGCTTAATGCACACACACTCAGACGTATTATACAAATCACCACACACCCGCATATTACACAGTCCCTCATACACACACATGAAACAAAACACACGTCAGCAAAAAAATGTTTTAAAGTCTCTCCTTTCCCTGCATCTCTCACCAGCTCTTGCTCTCGACAGCAGTTG
This sequence comes from Salvelinus sp. IW2-2015, assembly GCF_002910315.2. Classification (NCBI taxonomy): domain Eukaryota; kingdom Metazoa; phylum Chordata; class Actinopteri; order Salmoniformes; family Salmonidae; genus Salvelinus; species Salvelinus sp. IW2-2015. Next base: position 4,118,434 of record NC_036847.1, read on the forward strand.
TAAGCTGTGAGACAAAGCAGCCAAATATACCAGAGCCAACACCTTTACAGACTATGATACCCAGTGGTGGAAAAAGGACTCCATTTTCATACTTGAGTAAAAGTAAAGATACCTTAACAGAAAATGACTCAAATAAAAGGGTAAAGTCACCCAGTAAAATACTACTTGAGGGAAAAGTCTAAAAGTATTTGGTTTTAAATATACAGAAGTATCAAATGTAGGTGCTAAAATGTAGGTGTATCAATGTATCAATGTAGGTGCTAAAATATACTTAAGTAAAAGTACGAATAATTTAAAATTCCTTACATTTAGCAAACCAGACAGCACCATTTCCTAGTTTTTATTTATTTACGGATAGCCAGAGTCACACTCCAACACTCGAACATAATTTCAAAAGAAAGCATTTGTGTTTAGTGAGTCCGCCAGATCAGAGGCAGTAGGGATGAMCAGGGATGTTCTCTTGATAAGTGTGCGCATTGGACCATTTTCTGTCCTGCAAAGCATTCAAAATGTAAACAAATACTTTTGGGTGTCCGGGAAAACATACTGAGTAAAAAGTACATCATGTTCTTTAGGAATGGAGTGAAGTAAAAGTTGTCAAAATTATAAATAGTAAAGTACAGATACCCCAAAAAACAACTTAAGTAGTACTTTAAAGTATTTTTTACTTAAGTATTTTACACTACTGCTGATACCTGAGGGATATGGTAGAGCGAGAGAGAGAGACAGACAGAGAGAGAGAGCACGAGAGAGAGCGTGTTACAGAGAGAGCGCGTGAGAGAGAGAGAGAGAGAGAGAGAGAGCACGAGAGAGAGCGTGTTACAGAGAGAGCGCGTGAGAGAGAGAGAGCAGCTTTTTCCCTCTGTGGCATTCAGAGTAAATATGACGAAGTAACACACTTTCTAATGACAGAGATTCAACCCTGAAGAGAGGCAACACATGACCCCAGGCCTGACCTACTGTTACTGTGTCTTGTTGCCTCAATCATGAGTGTGTCACTGGGGCCAGCGTCAGGTCACACACACACACTAGTCCCTCCAGAGCTGGTTTGTAATGTGGCTGAACCAGAGCGGTGGTGACAAGGAGGAGGGTGACTAGCATTAGCTCAATGGGCTGATAAACACATATAACTCCCTATGATCAGCTCCTGTTGTCATGATCTGTCTGGGGGGGCTTCACTATACACCAAGTACCTTGATGTTCTCCCGCTTTCTGTAAAGCAGCCACTTTCTTCGCACATTACCAGCCTCTTTTCCTAGTTCTCTAAAGAGTTTCTCTCCTCCCATCTTTTTTTCCGATGGGAGGAATGCCGATCCACCCCATTTCCCTAACCTTTCCCCTGTACCACGAGGCCGGAGCCCAAAACTTCACCGCATGCAGCCGCCCTGGCAATCACAGTCGTCAAGTAGAGCGCGCCCCCCCCACACAGACCGCAGTGTCGGGTTGAATCGTGCGTCGGGCCTGCTGCAGGCATTAGCGTCAGCGTGTGGCTAACCAGGGAGGCTGCAGATTGAATTAGGCCTCTCTCTCTCTCTCTCATGTGAGCAGAAACACGTGTGGCCGTCTGACGATTTAATGAGCGCATTAAGTGCATCCGCAGATTCACCGCAATGTTTTTCGGGCTGATTTCTGTGCCGTCGTTGGGAGAAAGGGAAGGGATCCTTCTCGGTCAGACTGAATGGGAGTCAACGGGAGCCCCATCCAGCTGGATTCCTGTAAGGACGCAGCAACCCGAAGCCAAGCAGACACTGCGTTTCTCTCGGTGGTCAGGCTAAGATTATGAGCCCAAGTTCAGGAGACTGAAGGCACTGGTTTAAAACGGTAATGAGCAAAATCAACGTCTATTCCGCATTAGTTCAACGTCACTTCATTGAAATGACGTGGAAACGATGTTGATTCAACCAGTGTGTGCCCATGTCTCTTATATTCATCTTATTCCCCGATCTGTCGTTACTGTTGCCAGTGTCCCGGGCGGTAAAACTGCGCATCAACGTCCCTGTAGTCAACACGAACACACTAATCCCACTCCGGTTATAACAACTACAGACACGGCCAAGCAGTTAGCAGCGCTACCACGCTTAGCATGCTTCAGTTGGGCCCGATCAATAGTTATTTACTCCCTCTGACTGGCTGGGGGACAGGAGAGAGAGAGTGAGGGAGAGAGAAATGCCAAGTAACAAGGCAATCAATTTCAAGGGGGGGTGGGGGGGGGGAAGCTGGCGCAACGCTACTAGGAAATAGGAAAGTATCTGAACTCACTCCATCTTCCTCCACGAGGCTGCGTGTGCTATGTGGGACTCGCTGGGAACCAGATCAGGTGAGGCATGGATGGCTGTGGACACAGGTGACCATCTGCCTGGAGGGGATATTATGTGTGTGGATGGATGCAGGGGAGGTGTGGGGAGGAGAACCAGAACGTGTAAATGTGTGTACTCCAGGACAGAGGCAGGGCCAGGAAGATAAGGGAAGTGAAGCCGGCTAGCGGTCAGAACAAGTAATATATATATAGATAGATGGATAGATCGAGATAGACTGTAACCTGTTTTCCCTGTAACCTGGGATCAGATTAGCTAACCCAGAAACCTTCATCTCAACCTATATAAAGGATACAGAAATCTGATCCAGGACCAGCTCTTCACTCATATTCACTGGGCCAGCCTACAAACCTCAGCGGAGGACGGCCAAACCTGACATCAGAGGTCACACTTTATATTATGACGAGGCACGTAATTGAAACTAAATCAAAGGCATGCTGAAATAATCCATCCCAGGAACATTATAGAATATGTTACAACCCGGGCCCGAGCACAGCGCAGTACATTAAAGTAATTCATTACGAGGAATAAATCTCCTAATGAGATACGTCCCCGTAAACCAACCAGGACAAAGAGAAAGAGCAAGCGAGAGAAGGGAGGGAGATGGAGCGCAGGGGGGGCAGAGTGAAATAGATAGAGAGGGAGTGTAGAGAGTGGCAGAGGGAAAATGAAAGAGACAATAGAAAGAGAAAGACAGACAAAGAGAGCGCGAGAGAAAATGTTCACACCATCGTCTGTGGCGGCCCATAAATTAAACAGCAGTTATATTTCCATCACTCCCCCGCTTTGTCGCCGTTAAATATTCACAGCAACATCTTTGTAGGCCATTGTTAATTACTTGTTGCAACTACAATGGTATCAATCTGACATGACCTACACCAACCCCTATTTGCATGTGTATGAGGCTATCAGATCAGACGCACGCCCGTTCTCCGGACCTCCCATTGAGAGGAAGAGGCGGTACAGGACAAAACAAAAGGCCTTGATGGAGACTTCTGATGTATTCACTGTCTGGATTAGAGACCTTGTAACAGGAGGAAATTAAAAGGACAAGACACATAATACGTGTGAGAAACAAATGTGTTAGACGCCTGTGCGGAGCACGGCGTGGTTGTTTGACATGCAACGTTCTCTTGACGTGGGAATCTTGGGAGGTCTGTTTAGTTTGAGTGTGAAACAAAATGGCGGTGATTCAATCACGTCCGTAACGTTGAGGTTTGATTTGATTAGGATATTTTTTAGCCCGAGGGCTAATCTTCCAARAGTCCTTAAATAAAGTAAAAAATATACAGAAATTGGAAAAACAACTAAACATCCACAGTTCTATATCATATACATATTACGATGCTGTCACATACACCAGATAGGTGCAGTGAAATGTGTTGTTTTACAGGGTCAACCATAGTAGTACCGCGCCCCTCAGAATTAGGATTTGGGCACCGACAGATTTTCCACCTTGTTGACTCGGGGATTCAAACCAGACTTCGACCTTTCGGTTACTGGCCGCAGTGCTCGAACCGCTACGTTTTCCTCATCACACCGCCTCGTACAGGAAACACAACGTGAGTCATTGCTGTAACGCTTATTGGCGCATCAGGTTCCACAACGGCAAACACAGCTGCGCACTTCACCGGGGGGGGGTTCCCGACATCCCCACAGCATTGCGATAGTGACGGGTCTGATATGTTACTGCGTCCACTGATAGTGTTCAAACCTCAATGCCAGTCTGCCACTCGGAAAGATCCTTCCTCTCTCTCTGGCGCATCATCCTGCCACAACATTAAACGGCAGACGCAGGAGAACGCCAGAGTGGTGACAACCTGCTTTTGAACAGCGCTTGCTTTCTACACGCCGAGAGAACAAAGTGGGGAAGCAGCAGGAGTATTGCCACGAGAAGCTTTCATTTACACGGTTTATCCAGCGCTAAACTGTGAAGAGGAGGAACCCTGGCTGTGTGCCTTGGTCCACTCTGCTGGCGTCCTGCTGCTCTACAGGGGGGGATTGTTAGAGGACGGACCGTAGTCAACCCATCATTTGTCTATTCAGTTAAGCTTTATATCGTGGTGTGTGTGTGTGCACAAAGTGAATACGTTAGGCCTATGTGTTTCACATTATTGTGACTAGCGGCTCTATTTTCGGCATTAAGGACACACTCTTTTGCAATGTCGACTCGGTAAAAGCCAGCGCTCTGCTATTTCCCAACCCTGGCGCCAGGCGTGTAATTGACCCGTTTTATATCAGCTCGCTTACGCTAAGGTAGGGAGGGGTGAAAATATTTGAGGTGTTGCCTTTAAATGCATGCGCCAATGTGCTAATTTCAAGCAGAGCTACTGGTATATTCAAGGCTCACCAAAAGTTGGTTTTAGCGGTAAAAGCAATTGGTTATGGATCGTGTTGTCAGCAGAGGCAGAGGCACACAGTAGCCTAATCCACTAGCTATAACCAATGTTTTATGAAAATATCACGAGAAGCAAAACAGTCAGACATTCCCATTCTTTCTTTATGTTTATTTCGTCCATGCAGCTTCTGTGAAAAGTTTGGATTCATTCAAATCTGTTGTTCTGCCCCCTGAACAAGGCAATGTTATCCCACTGTTCCGATAGGCCGTCGTTGTAAATAAGAATTTGTTCTAAATGACCTCCAGGCAGGCCACAAATGTGCATGTGTCTGGCTCAAACGGTCAGAAAACAACTCCATGAGGTGGTATGACGGGCCCGACGTCCACAGGTGGGTTGTGCTTACAGCCCAAACACCGTGCAGGACGTTTGGCATTTAGCCAGAAACACCAAGATTGGCAAATTCCGCCACTGGGCGCCCTGTGCTCTTCACAGATGAAAGCAGGTTCACACTGAGCACATGAGCACATGTGACAGACGTGACAGAGGTTCTGGAGACGCCCGTAGAACGATTCTGCGAACATCCTCCAGGCATGACCGGTTTGGCGGGTGGGTCAGTCATGGCTGTGGTCGGCAATCTTATGTGGGCCGCACAGCCCTCCATGGTGCTCGCCAGAGGTAGCCTGACTTGCCATTAGGTACCGAGATGAGATCCTCAGAGCCCTTGTTGCAGACCCTATGCTGACACCATGCACATTTGTGGCCTGCTGGAGGTCATTTGCACGGCTCTGGCAGTGCTCCTCCTTGCCCAAATGCGGAGGTAGCGGTCCTGCTGCTGGGTTGTTGCCCTCCTACGCCCGTTCACTGCCACGTTCTACCCTCTGACCTTGTACTGGCCTTGTCTGCGCCGAAGAGAGCCCCGGCCCAACGAGAGCAGCAGTGAGCGACCATCTGCATCATGCAAAAAGTGACCAAAACATCAGCCAGGAAGCATAGGAACTGAGAAGTGGTCTGTGGTCACCACCTGCAGAATCACTCCTTTATTGGGGGTGTCTTGCTAATTGCCTATTTCCACCTTTTGTCTATTCCATTTGCACAACAGCATGTGAAATTTATGTGGACAGTTTGATTTCACAGAAGTGTGATTGACTTGGAGTTACATTGTGTTGTTTAAGTGTTCCCTTTATTTTTTTGAGCAGTGTATATTGGCCATATACCACAAACCCCCGAGGTGCCTTTTTGCTATAATAAATTGGTTATCAGGGTAATTAGAGCAGTACAAATAAATGTTTTGTCATACCAGTGGTATACGGTCTGATATACCACGGCTGTCAGCCAATCAGCATTCAGGGCTGGAACCACATAGTTTATAATATTTAATAAACTATCTTCAATGGATAGGGCAAACATTCATGCCTCCTGCCGAAGAGCCCTTGTGCCTTATGCTCATGGAACGAGAGATACGATTTCTGATACCATGCTTCTGTCCTGATCCTATTTAGAAATACTGTTGTTGTTTTAAAAAAACTGATTGTTTTTCGTTTAATTTGATTCAAAAAGAGTCAAAACTCCTTTGAACAATTCCCTGTCCATGGGCTTACGTTGACAATGTACATGGATCGAACGCAGTGCAATTTCGTCTGCTATTTCTGGAGAAGTTCAAATATGATCTGTAAGATGGTCCATTGATGTTTATACATTACGTTACATTTGGGAACAGTCTAAGGGTTAGTGGACATTTCCCCTTTGTCTTTATGTTGTATCTTTGTGGAAGTTTGGACGTGCGTAAAACCCTCCATATTCTAAGTTGCCTTCGGCCTATATTATACGCCCACAGGGAGCAATTATTGTGCCTGTAACTGTATTTAGACATAGCCTTTCTAAAACAAGTCGTTTCATTTTTATTAGAATTTGATTCGAATTATACGGTTGTTTTTAGGCCTTATCAATAGCTTAGTGAATTGAATCCTGCTTATTGACTAGTCCATGTCCAGACTGCAATTCACTGTAGGCCTAGCCCCTATACCATACTGAAGCAAGGCAATTAGAACAAGGTGGACTGCAAACATGTTCGATGTATTTAGCCAATATGGGGCAGGTTATTTAACAAACTAGGCTATAAACGGAATAACATTCAAATTGAACACAATGCAAAACATAAAATACTCTAAAATACACAACCTGCAGCAACCCCATATTTAGCCATGGAGCACGTTCTGATTGGCCAGTGAGGTGTCAAGCCTTGACACACCCACAACTTGTTAATTAATAATAAAACCCCAGCCATTTCAGGCAACCATCGGCTAGGGATGTGACAAATGTCCAATTGTTCTTAACTTTTAAAACTGACATTTTTTATTGTTTAAACGATAAAATGATTTTAAATTCACAATTCAAATATGTCTCTGTGTATGGCCCAATGAGTTATATAAACCATTGGAATGACTGCTAGGAGGCAGTTGAATCTACCGCAGTCCTGGCTACCTAACAGACGGCGCTCACCTTAATGCTGTCCCCCACCCACTCAGCAATGATGGTAGTTCATGCAGTTTTAGATTCTCTGCTGTGTCGTTCTCCTCCATGTTCTCAGTTGTCAGTATATATGTGACTTCATGTCTCACTTCTCATCAATGTGATGGTTTGTAGCAGTGATGTAGGACAGTGTGTTCACAGACATCCAACAATTGTCGGCCTTAAAAAGCAACAAACCACTTTGACGGCCTACGTGGCGTCGATATGAGTCAGAAACAGTTATTCTAGTGTCAAAATTGACTAAAAAGTGAAAAGGATCATTTGGGTCATAAAGTCAGTCTCGTCTAAAATGGAGTTTGGAACAGCCACAATGGGTAACTGAGGTTGGGTTTTGATTTGACGATGTACATTTGCCCACTAACATGGGGTGAACAGCTGCGATGTTGCTCTCTATCCACTAGCATAGACAGTAAGACAGACCTGCCCAGCAGCCCAACTTAGTTGACATAAGAAAACATTTTTTTTTTACTAGAGAAATACCACACCAGACACCTTAGTTAGATGTAAAATTGTGCAACTAAAACCATCCTTGGCAAAAAACATCCAAATGAATTACAGATTTCTTGACTTCTTAGATTCATTCTGGGGATATTGAGGAACTGAAATAGGCTTCCGCGTCTACAGTGTCTCATGGGGGACAAACATCATTAACCATCTAATGAGCGACAGAAAAACACACGTGCCAATCGGCGTGTTCAGTGGCTCTTTAATGCCACGTATGGCGTTTGAGAGGAGCTGTGTACTCGCAGAACAGCTATTGCACAATTTCTCCATCCAGGCCGTCGCGGTTTTTTCGACATGGTATCTTGGAGTCTGGTTCCAGATATACCATCAGAGCAGTGAAGCTGACATCCTCTGCCATTGTCAATGGCTGCATATCAACTGCAATCATTTCTGTCATCAGTGCTGTGATTCTCTCACACCGTCCCTTATCACACTGCTGCCAGCAACATGTTGGGTCTCACAGTGACTCCGTTTCAGCATTGCAACTGTACCACCACTGTAGCTCATTTCCACCTCACAAAGTTTGCATTTATTTCACCACCTTCTCATTTAACTTCTCAAAGTATCGCCATACAGGACTTCGCTGCTGCCGCTCACCTGTCTCGCTCTCCGCCATTTTTCCAACTGTTAACGACGATGGCGTGCTTTATAAAAAGACAGGGAAGGTAATTTAAAAAGAGGCATATCTCCTCCTACTAACATTACAGCATTGTTGCGTTAGCTATTTGTGAATTTATGTCCCTTGATGGTGAAGATCGGGACCTGTTAATGGTAGTTTTTGTAACGATCCTAATGTAAATTTAAACGTTTAAAATGTTCACACTCCTACCGCCAGCTACTGCGCCCATAATTCCGGTTGTGAAAATTGCTAAAATATTTCTGGACACACCCCCGAACCTATAGTGCTACTGCCAGCACTAAGATTTACCATTATGTTAGGTTTGTTCAAATAGAGCCCTATGTGTGTATATGAGAGGGCCCAAGCCCCACGTTGTGCGCCGTGCATGGGGGTAGTGGTGTATGGTAGACGTGTAAACACGGGCAGCCTACATGGATTGGGCTAATATCCAGTTTGTTCCCCCTCGCCTGAGCCTCCACGGTGGCTGCCAACGCAATTTCTTCCAATTGACCTCCCTGCCACTGGCACAATCACTCTCCACCGGAGACACGACTGCCCCAGAATACGGAGCAGCAGCGCACTGAGCTGTGGAGTTCCACCAAGGAGCCAGAGAGAGGGGAGAACCAGCAGGCGGAAATGAGATGAATTAGAGAACGAGAGGGAGGATGCACTGCGAGGTGAAGGAGTGAATTTATTCTGCGCTACGGTGGCAGTGACAATGCACAACAATTTAGAGATCAGCTCGGGGGGGAAATTAGAATCGTTAAGGACGACGGCCATTTGTTTTCATTTGCCTGTGCTTTTCGCTTCGGTCAGGATGACATGATGGACGTGGTAATGGATACAGACTGACTGACTGCTACTTTAGAAGACAACGGCAGAATGTGTGTGTGCGTGTAGGGGTTTTTGTGTCTGCTTATGTGCACCAGCAGGTGTGCTTTGCGTGCCTTTATATGAGTGTAATGATCTTTTAGCCCGTAGCAAAAACATACAAACATGAAGGGATCCCCCTGCGGCCCGTGACTAGATCTATAGAGGCAATAGCCCTAGCCAAAGGCTACAAAGCTTTTACAACCCCAAAGGATTTTCCAATAAAATAGGAGGTTGAGAGTCCTTTAATAGTAGAGCAGAGCACCACTCTGAGAGCCTCTCCGGTAATAGGATTAGAAGGAGTCAGGGAACGCGGCCATCGTCACTCTCAGCTCTTCGGCTCTGCCACGGCCCCATGCAGCTCTGCTGATGGAGGGGGAAAACGAACTGTAGCCGTGCTCCCTTGGCTTTGTGAGCATGGCCTTTTGAACTCCGGCTGACACACACGGATATGTGGACGGGTGCGCACTTCCATTTTGCGTCGTTTTTTTTCCCAAACGTGAAAATATTGCACGCACGCACACTCGCGGTTGAGAAAGAGAGACAAGCGCATCATTATCAAAACCCTCCTCAGAACGGTGTCGGGAAAGGAGACATGGATAGAAAAATAGAAGAGAAGAGGGGAAAATCGGACAGAGGTAGATTGAATGAGAGAAAAAAAAAAGAGCGAGCAAGAGAAATATTGTTTATTTCACTTTTGTTTATTATCTCCTTCACTTGCTTTGGCAAAGGTTAACATATGTTTCCCATGCCAAAAAAAGCCCTGAAATTGAAATTGAAATTGAGAGAAGAGGGAGAGATAGAGAGAGAGTAGCGAAAATGAGTAATATGTAGAGAGTAATGAATTGATGGCCCCCGGCTTATCTCCCATTCTCTATCCATTCAACACAGACTGCTGACTCAAACATGTTCCACTATACCCATCAGCCACCTCTCCTCTCCCTCTTCCCACCCTGCCCATGGCTAGGCTCTGGGACCTGTACTTCACATTTCTTTAAATGTTAAATGAAATTCCAGCAACGCATCAGTGAGTTCATTTTTCCAGTTGGAAATCACTCTCCGATCTGCTCGGCACACGAGAAGAGAGAGTCCAGGGCACCTGAAGGTCACCAGCCACAACTCTCTGGGCTTTCCGACCAAACACGTTATTTCATAGATTTTTTTTCTTCTGCCCTTAGTATACATCACCTTTCCCTCTCTCCTGCTCAGCTGACTTTGAGAGGAGCGGAGGGTCTAGCTCACTCCATTAAGTTCAGTGTGCGCGTGTGTACCCGTGCGTAGATAAGAGCGTGCTAGCGTGTGGGTGTATGCGTCTGCTCGAGGGTGCCTATGTAAGATTATCACGTTGCTATGACCAAAGGACACTGCTGCCAACACTCAGACCCTTCCCCATACTAAAACTTCCACTACTCCCTAATGACTGTTTCTGCATCACACACTGGGAGAGCGAATTACCCTCCATACACCACTACCAAACAATCCCTTTCCCTGAGATATCTGGGTAACGTTGGGAAGGCGGGAAGCTTCCGGGCTCACTCCTCCAGGCAGCGGAAAGCGGTAACAACCGCAGGGGAATAGAGCCGGACGAAGAGAGCGAGTGAGTGAGTGATGGAATTGAACACATATTTTATTCAACTCTGTGGAGATGGAGGCTTACCGTATATCAATGTGGCATGAGGAGAGGGATGAGGAGGAGGGAGAGGCAGAGGTGGGATCCATCGTACCCCTCACCGAGGAGAACAGACATAATGCAACGTAATTCAATACATCACAGCCACAGTAGGTGTATAAAGAACAGAAAAGAGCAGTTCTCTGTTTGTTTGGTCCCTTATGGGGTTGAAAGGAGCTGATTGTTCACGGCAAGGGGCAGATAAATACATGAACATGAAAACACAGCCATCGCAGCTTTGGTCGGACGTCTTCTATTGACTTCCAAAACAAATGTGTGCTGAGCACTAAACACACACATTACATTCTGTTAATAGAAGACCTTGTTGATCAAAGGCTAAACCAAACAAGAGAGAAGCCTAAAGAAAAATAGGCTAAATGCAAGACGGCAGAGCATCAAAAGCCCTCTATTTCACAGCAAGAGGCATTTGGAGCTTTGTCCTTTTAGTTTAGCCAAAAGTCAAAGAGTAGAATAGCGAATGGCGCCGAAGGAATGGTTTAACATTGTACATTTGACAAAGCATTTTCATAAGGGGGTACAAGTGTGTGTGCTCTTTCCAGGACAGACTGACCAGGTGAAAGCTATGATCCCTTAATGATGTCACCTGTAAAATCCACGTCAATCAGTGTAGATGAAGGGGAGGTGACAGGTTAAAAGAACAGTGGTGTAAAGTACTTAAGTAAAAAATACTTTAAAGTACTTCTTAAGTMGTTTTTTGGGGTAACTGTACCTTACTATTTCTATTTTTGACAACTTTTACTTCACTACATTATGAATAATGTAGAGAATTATGTAGTTTTTACTCCATACATTTTCCCAGACACCCAAAAGTACTCGTTACATTTTGAATGCTTAGCAGGACAGAAAATGGYTCAATTTGCACACTTATCAAGAGAACATCCCTGGTCATCCCTACTGCCTATGATCTGGCGGACTCACTAAACACAAATGCTTTGTTTTGAAATGATGTCTGAGTGTTGGATTGTGACCCTTGCTATTCATATAGAACAAAATAAAATAAAATTGTGCAGTCTGGTTTGCTTAATATAAGGATTTTTTTATTTATTATTCGTTCTTTTACTTTTGATACTTAAGTATATTTCAGCAACTACATTTACTTTTGATAATTAAGTATATTTAAAACCAAATACTTTTAGACTTTTACACAAGTACTATTTTACTGGGTGACTCACTTTTACTTGAATCATTTTCTATTCAGGTATCTTTACTTTTACTCAAGTAGGAATATTTAATACTTCTTCCACCAGACAATTGAGACATGGATTGTGTAAGTGTGCAATTTAGAGGGTGAATGGGCAAGACAAAATATTTAAGTGCCTTTGAACGGGCTATGGTAGTAGGTGCCAGGCGCATCGGTTTGTGTCAAGAACTGCAATGCTTCTGGGTTTTTCACGCTCAACAGTTTCCCGTGTATATCAAGAATGGTCCACCACCCAAAGGACATCGAGCCAACTTGACACAACTGTGGGAAGCATTGGAGTCAACATGAGCAAGCCTCCCTGTGGAATGCTTTCAACACCTTGTAGAGAGCATCCCCCGATGAATTCAAATCAAATGTTATTTGTCACATGCGCCGAATATAACAGTGAAATGCTTACTTACAAGCCCTTTAACCAACAATGCAAATAAAATATGTTTTGCACTTTTTCTCCCCAATTTCGTGGTATCCAATTGGTAGTTAGTCTTGTCTCATCGCTCCAACTCCCGTGAGGACTCGGGAGAGGCGAAGATCGAGAGCCGTGCGTCCTCCGAAACACAACCCAACCAACACAACCCAACCAAACACAATGCCCGCTTAACCAGGAATCCAGCCGCAGCAATGTGTCGGAGGAAACACCATACACCTGGCGACCGTGTCAGCGTCCACTGCGCCCGGCCCGCCACAGGTGTCTCTAGTGCGTGATGGGCCAAGGATATCCCTGCCGGCCAAACCCTCCCCTAACCCGGATGACGCTGGGCCAATTGTTTGTTATATATATATATATATATATATAACAAATAATTAAGGAGCTAAAATAACAGTAGTGAGGCTATATACAGGGGGTTCCGCTACAGTCAATGTGAGGAGGTACTGGTTAGCCGAGGTAATTGAGGTAATATGTACATGTAGGTAGAGGTAAAGTGACTATGCATGGATAATAAACAGAGAGTAGCAGCAGTGTAAAAATGGGGGGTGGGGACAATGCAAATAGTCCGGGTAGCCATTTGATTAACTGTTCAAGACTCTTATGGCTTGGGGGTAGAAGCTGTTAAGACTTTTTGACCTAGACTTGGCGCTCCGGTACCGCTTGCCATGCGGTAGCAGAGAGAACAGCCTATGACTAGAGGGGCTTGAGTCCTTGGCAATTTTTAGGGCCTTCCTCTGACACCGCCTGGTATAGAGGTCCTGGATGGCAGGAAGCTTGGCCCCAGTGATATACTGGGCCGTACACACTACCCTCTGTAGTGCTTTGCGGTTGGAGGCCGTACTGTTGCCATAACAGGTGATGATGCAACCAGTCAGGATGGTGCAGCTGTAGAACTTTTTGAGGATCTGAGGACCCATTCCAAATCTTTTCAGTCTCCTAAGGGGGAATAGGCGTTGTCGTGCCCTCTTCACGACTGTCTTGGTGTGTTTGGACCATGATAGTTTGTTGGTGATGTGGACACTAACTTGAAGCTCTCAAGCTGCTCCACTACAGCCCCGTCGATGAGAATGGACTACTCCTGTAGTCCACAATCATCTCCTTTGTCTTGATCACGTTGAGGGAGAGGTTGTTATCCTGGCACCACACCGCCAGGTCTCTGACCTCCTCCCTATAGGTTGTCTCATCATTGTCAGTGATCAGGCCTACCACTGTTGTTTCGTCAGCAAACTTAATGATGGTGTTTGAGTCGTGCTTGGCCATGCAGTCATGGGAGAACAGAGAGTACAGGATGGGACTGAGCATGCACCCCTGTGGGGCCCCTGTGTTGAGGATCAGCATGGCAGATGTGTTGTTACCTACCCTTATCACCTTGGGGCGGCCCGTCAGGAAGTCCAGGATCCAGTTACAGAGGGAGATGTTTAGTCCCAGGGTCCTTAGCTTAGTGATGAGCTTTGAGGGCACTATGGTGTTGAACGCTGAGCTGTAGTCAAATTAATAGTATTCTCACGTAGGTGTTCCTTTTGTCCAGGTGGGAAAGGGCAGTGTGGAGTGCAATAGAGATTGCATCATCTGTGGATCTGTTGGGGCGGTATGGAAGTTGGAGTGGGTCTAGGGTTTCTGGGATAATGGTGTTGACGTGAGCCATGACCAGCCTTTCAAAGCACTTCATGGCTACAGACGTGAGCGCTACGGGTCGGTAGTCATTTAGGCAGGTTACCTTGGTGTTCTTGGGCACAGGGACTACGGTGGTCTGCTTGAAACATGTTGGTATTACAGACTCAGCCAGGGACAGGTGTTCTGAGGCTGTTCTGAGGGCAACTAAATATTACGAAGGTGTCCTTAATGTTTTGTACACTCTTATAGTCCCTCGTGTCAAATCTGGGGCATGCCATGATACGCTGGACTGGTTCCCACTGGCTCTTCATCTTCGTTTCTGTCTGTCTCTCTCTCTCTCTCTCTCCACACCCCAAGTCACACACTAACACTTTGTTCCCTGTTACCCTCTGCCGCGACGTGCCAGGAAAACAAAACCAGACTCCCCCCCAATCACCGCTCACGTAGTGCACACACACGCTCACACTCACACACTCCTCAATAAGCTACCCTGCTAGAGGGAGAGGCTGTCAGCTATTGCTCAGAGAGCGAAGGAGTGGGAGAGCAACAGAAAGAGAGAGAGAGAGACTGAAAGTGAAATTGAGAAAACAAGGTAGGATAAAGAATGTGGAGGATAGAATTCATGAGAGCGGAGCGGGGGAGATGAAAGGTGGACCATGACACAAAGGGAGGAAGAGAAAAAGAAGAGAAAGAGGGAGGTCAGAGAACAGAGAGATTGGAAGCAAAAGAATGAGAGCGAAAAAAGTGAAATGGATAGAGAGAGAGAGAGAGAGAGAGAGCGAGAGAGCTGAGCAGTATCTTGTCGGTTTTGGCATTCCTCTGGCTGTCTTATCACAGTGTCATGTCCGGCTAGTCAACTGTGCAGCTCCACCATTCAAAATCCTCTAACACAACTTAAGGGACAGAGGGAACACTTTCTCCATCTCTTTCYTTCTCTCACTCTCTGTGACCATCTGACAAACTTTTGACACGGTGGAGAGCGGTGAGTGCTTTAACCACTCTCCTCTCAGCTACGTGGAAAGCGTTCCCAATAGAACTGGGCCCCGTCATGGATATCTGTTGTTTTTCATTGTCTGGATAGCTAGGCATCTGACACCAACTAAAGGTGTTCATGCTGTACCAACTAGAGATTGAATAGAATTTGATGTCTCATACAGCCCTTCTATCAGGCCCCAGTCCCATGGAGCCTTCCTTCAGCATGGGCGAACTCCAGGCCCCTTTCCCCGGGCTAACTCCAGGCCCCTTTCCCCGGGCTAACTCCAGGCCCCTTTCCCCGGGCAAACTCCAGGCCCCTTTCCCCGGGCAACTCCAGGCCCTTTCCCTGCTACTCAGGCTTCCCCGGGCAACTCCAGGCCCCTTTCCCGGGCAAACTTATGGCCCCCCTTTCCCCGGGCAAACTCCAGGCCCCTTTCCCGGGCAAACTCCAGGCCCTTTCCCGGGCAAACTCCAGGCCCCTTTCCCGGGCAAATCCAGGCCCCTTTCCGGCAAACCCAGGGGCAAACTCCAGGCCCCTTTCCCCGGGCAAACTCCAGGCCCCTTCCCGGGCTAACTCCAGGCCCCTTCCCCGGGTTTATCCAGGCCCCTTTACCCCGGGTTACTCCAGCCCCTTACCCGGGTTACTCCAGGCCCTTACCGGGTTACTCAGGCCCTTACCCGGGTTTACTCCAGGCCCCTTACCCCGGGTTTACTCCAGGCCCTTACCCGGGTTTACTCCAGGCCCTTACCCGGGTTTACTCCAGGCCCCTTACCCCTGGGTTTACTCAGTCCCTTAGAGACAAGAGTAAACAGAGCTCCACTGCAGAGTTATTAAACACACGGTGAGAGTTAATTAAACAACGTTAATGAACCGCTAATTAAAGGCGTTCCAATCAAAACAACCTGCTAATTACGTGGAGCGGAGGAGAGGAAAACGAATAGAGTACAATAACAGGAACGGAGAGGAAAACTAACAGTCTTCTACACTCTCTCTCCCCCCCTTTCTCTGAATCTCTTTTAATATCTGTTAGGCTAAGATGAGGCAAGGTAGAGGACAGAGACCGAGATGAAGGCGGAGATATAGAATAGAGAAAAAGCAAACCTCCCTGGATGAGTCTCTCTCTCTCTCTCTCACATGGTGCATAACAATCAGCTCTGTGTTTTGAACAGCTCTCACGTGTGGATCATGACAGTGGTTGTCACCCCCCCCCCCCCCCTCTGCCCACCTTGACAGGTATGTAGCCAAGGGGGGTTCCAACACACGGGAAGCGCCCGTGACCTGGCCGACAGGGTCGCCGCCACTGGGACACCGCCATGTGTCATCGGGATCTGAGTTCCGCAACTGTGATGGGATACGGGAGAGAGCACTGAGCCAAGCCCACACAGAGATGGAGGGAGGGAGGGAGTTATATGAGTGTGAAATGTCTACTGATAGACAAAGAGGCCCGGAGGCCTGCTAGATAAGACAGATGGATAGGAGATGCGGAGATGCCGGCGAGAGAGAGAGACCTAATACTATTGCTTTAATGTATTGTTATCCTCATAAATATTGTTGTTGTAGTTGCTGTTAAATGGTAAATCACATTTACACTACTACTACTACTATTATTGATGCCTTTTGACACCTCCCCCGGTCCCACCATTGTTGTTGTAAGTACACTTTGACAACGCAAGTCATTTAACTTGCCATGTCAAGTCCACTGAATTGAAAGAAATAGAGGGAGAGAAGAGAAGGAGAGCTGGAGGGGAGAGGGAAAGAGAGAGTGATTGAGGGGAGAGAGGGGAAGACAAAAGCAGGGGTGGGACGGATCGGAATACAAATGCCGGCGTCGGACGTGGAGATGTTGATGGATGGCCAGATAGAGATACACCCAGGAAGGCGGTGCGGGAATATGCACGACTAGAGCCAGTGACGGAGCGGAGAGAGAGAGACGGGGGAAAAAAAAGAAAGAGAGAGAGACGGATGGATAGCAACGCCCTGGCAACGGTTTTTCCGCCTTTTGATCCTCTCCTCGCGACAAAACAGATTATCAGCTTCGCAGTGACGCCTCAGTTAACGGGGGGAACGGAGAACGCTGTCGCTTTCCTCTGGTCTCTCTTATTTTTGTTGCTCTCGAGCAACTCTCCTCGGAACTCCCTTTAACTTCTAGTACTGTAGTGGTTCTATGTGGCTAATCCTAAGTGACAACGCTGCGTGGGTGATCCATATCTGTGGCGCTTCCAAGTCACAAAGGTACAGTACAAAAGGCAGAACAGCTATGTGTTTCATATAGCACACCTGCAAGCTAACTACTGTCATCGTGTAAAACCCAAACCAAAAAGAGACGTGTAGTACACACATATTTGCAAATGGGTCCATCTCGCTCACAAATTCAAATCAAGCTGATATCTTTGAAGTGCTGTAGCTAGCATGCACTTCGAATGATGGAGACGGGGTCCATCGTGGAGAATACTAATAGGGGTATTGTGTTCCTGTCAGGAGAGGCAGAGTAAAGGATCTGGGAAGATACATCTCCCTGGGTTGGAGGGTGGGGAGGGGGTTTCTACCTCTCCACAACCTGAGTGGCAAGATACGAGAAAAGCCTTCACTCCCCACACCAAGCAGAATGGCACGCAAGCACACACACACACACACACACAGAATAAATGAGAATTGACAGGCTAGATGAGACGATTCACCATTTAGTACAAAACATACAGTAGATCCCCCTTCGAAGAACCATTACCACCTCTGGAGAAAGCCCTGGCTGCCAAACATACACTCGCGCGTTGTCATGACGTACCCCAGGGGCCTCATGGTTCACCGCTCCAACCGCCACACTTGGCTCCGACTGCAATACACTCACGCTCCCCCGGAACACCAGGTACACATAGTGGAATTACACATGATAAACAAACACACACACACACGCCAGTCGTCAGAGTTACACAATAAAAAACCCACACAAGCTTGCACAAGCCTTCGGAACACTTTCCTACCCGGTGAAGATGGGTGTGTAAGCACAGATAATGGTCCCTCACTGGTTAGAGAGTATATTGAATCCGAGGCCATAAGATGGAAATTCGACCAGTGTACATCGGGGCGTTGAAATCGATGTGAGGCCTTTCTAAATAAATAAATGCATCCATTCCGATTGAATTTTAAGTGTGAAATCTATAATTCTCTCTGTTGTTTGAACTAGACAGAGGCCAGGCGGGAGCTGCATACAAATGGCCAGGCTAATTCGGAAGCCTTCTGTCGGCTGCCGCGCAACACTACCGCTGATGATGGAATCGTATGGCGAGGCTATGCCATGCTAATTGGCCCGGCCAAGACTACTGTCTTGGTAGGTATGAATAATCACACTATACTTCTCACCGGCTGTCCCTCACGTTGAATAATCACACTATACTTCTCACCGGCTGTCCCTCACGTTG